>NC_132899.1:20365989-20665989 GCF_030463535.1 Salminus brasiliensis
AACAATCAGAATATGCAGAAACAAAAGCATGCACTCTCTCCCATGTAAAAGATCCCTTTCATGCTAGCTATGAAACTCTGAAACAGACAATGACCATTCGGTAACACAGGAAAGCGCAAAGCAATGGCAGCTGAAAGACAGCATTAAGCATATTCCAGCATGAGACCAATCTGAGATGGGGTTGTTGCAAAAGCTTGACTGGCAGTGGTGGGATTTGAACCCACGCCTCCACAGAGACTGGAGCCTAAATCTAGCGCCTTAGACCACTCGGCCGCACTACCTTTCACAATAACCGCCTTTGTCTGCTTTGGAAAAATGAAGGCTACATTGTTTTGACAAACAAACAGAAAATTGTGTGCAATTGCAGTGTTCCCAGATTGGTTGTCTGGTTGTAACATAAGCTTCCATGTAAATGTTGTCATGAAAAAACTTTGAGTGAAGTATTTGATCAGAAAATCCACAAACATGCTGAAATATAGTAAAATATGGAGGCATTCCTTAAAAAGAATGTCTCAGACAATAAAATTTTCTGTTGGAAACATTGTTTGTGCATTTTTGTGTCTCTGAGCTAAAAAAAACTGCTTTTGGCAGCGGTGGGATTCGAACCCACGCCCCCGAAAAGACTGGAGCCTTAATCCAGTGCCTTACACCGCTCGGCCAAGCTACCTTCTGCAGTTGCGGTTGCTATTTCCTTTGTTTTGCAAGGTTTTATCATCTTAAAAACAATCAGAATATGCAGAAACAAAAGCATGCAGTCTCTCCCATGAAAAAGATCCCTTTCATGCTAGCTATGAAACTCTGAACGCTTTTTTTTTTTAACGTTGGCTGAAAGAAAGAAAAGTCAGTGGCATATAGGAACTGGAGTCACTTCGATAAGACCCTTGTTCCTGTCGCCCCACCCGTGTTCTGTAAAGTCCTTTTCCTTCTGCGCTATGATTTGCTAATGACGCTCCACTGCCTGCGCTTAGACCGGATGTTGAAAAAAAACACACACACACCTCAAAGTATTGAACAGTTGCATGACATCCAAAATACAGTTAATCCATACGAACATAAATCGGAAGTCACTGGAAACAAGTGATATATTTGACATAGATGGAGACAGAAGACAAACCCACATGTGAATCATATTACTTCTTGGGCTGTGTTTATACTTTTTCAGCTTTGGTTCGATTAAAAAATTAACCCTGGTGCGATTGCTCTGTTAAGTAAGTAGTGTAAACGCTGCCTTTCAAACTCAAAGGCATCTAAATAGTGATGGGAATTCTAAACACTAAAGAGAGCTGGCTCTTTCATCTCTCAAATTATGTGTAAAATGAATTATTAATGTAAAAACATACACAACTTTTTCATATATCCAGTTCACATATGCCTTTGCATTGGTTAAATGTTAACTTTGCACAGTCTATCACATTAAAAAGTATCCAAACTTTACTACGTTTCTTGTCCCTCATTTCCCTCATCTGTCTAGCGTGTAGTCTGTCTGTCAGTCTGTCTGTCTGTCTGTCTGTCTCTCTCTCTCTCTCTCTCTCTCTCTCTCTCTCTCTCTCTCTCTCTCTCTCTCTCGTCCCCCTAGAGAACTTTGCGGGAGGCTCTCCTGTAGTGTGACACACAGACACCGCCACACATCTTGACCATTAACGTGTGGCTTTAACAAAAAAACAAAAAAGAAAAAAAAAATCGGTTCACAGTCGCGGATCGGACGCGACTGACCCATCACTACGCCTGAACGAGCCAAACGCAGGACAGGATTTCACAGGATTAGCGGCGCTGTGTCCCAAACCACACTACCACACCAGAAAGTGTTTCAAAACTAGCACCACTACAATTGCATTTATTTATTAGTGTAGGTGCCTCAGTAAACTGAAGACATGCGAGTTGGGATGCAGCCACAGCAACGTTCATTTTTACAGCTATAATGTACGTCGTCAAAATGTGTCTTAAGTGTTAATTAATACACATCTCAAGCCCATGTGATTTATACAATATGAGATAAGGGTCTAAGGGTTTATGTTTTTATTTTTATCACACCTCTATCTCCAGCCTTCTGTCATATGTGCGTCATACCATCACCTTTCCCCCTAATTTTTGGTTCCAATGTATAATTTGCTTGCTTGGTCCAGACCAAGGGAACCGAACTTACAAGTAGTTCACATCACTTACACAACCTTCTCGAGGGCCAGGCAGACTTCACACCCCTTCTTCTTGATCCACACCTCACAAAACATACAAACCACACTAACGTACGTCGTGGGGAAAAAAAGGAACGAAATAAACACGTGTGCGTTATTAAAAAGTACGTAGATTTATTCAATGTGACTGTTAAGGGTCTAAATGGGTTTAAGTTTTTATGTATTCATTCGCGCTTCCATCCGTCCGAGCTCTGATTCTTCCAGGGAAACAATATAACCAGTCCGCTCCAACCAACAACCCGCTGTTTGCCCGCGATGCTGCAGCTTAAATCCCGCCCGTTACTGATTGCGTGGATCACGCAGGATCCGCAGACCTCTATCTACCACCAGCCTTAGGTCACTGACCCATCACTACGCCTGAACGAGCCAAACGCAGGACAGGATTTCACAGGATGGATCCGCTTACACAGCACTCTGGAGCGCCAGACAGGCTTCACACCTCTTCCACCGGGACCCACGAATCTGTGTTTTTCGACCAGCAGGTGGGGTGGGCTGAGGATAGCTGGCTTTCTGTGAGCTGGAGGTTTCCATTAAAGCGTCCTCATTAGTATAAGCAGCGCGGACCAGTTCATACGGGTTCTTTCGGACATCAATGAGGAGACTACTGTGACCTTCTCTGAGTTCCCGCCGCTTGGTTCTTTCCTCAGCCACATTGTACTTGGACAAGGGTTTGTTTCGGCCAATATTGACCCATTCACCCACATAGTCCACCTTCTGGGATTCAGCAGCACAATCAGAGCTGAGCCTGGTGACCTTCAGGAAGCTCCTTGGCTCCGCCATAGGCAACGTGGGCAACATTAGAGGGGCAAGTCTGGGTCTTTCTTTCTGGGTTGGAGGCTTGTACAGAGCGGTGGGTTGTTTCTTGTGTATATCTGGTAAAAAAGACCCGCCGCTTCTTCCTCCAGGAAACAGGGTCAGAGGTCCTCCACTGGGCCCCTGCCTCAGCGGAGGAAGGGACTTACCTCCAGGACACAGCGTAAGAGGTCCTTCACTGGGCCCCTGCCTCAGCGATGGAAGGGACTTACCTCCAGGACACAGGGTCAGAGGTCCTCCACTGGGCCCCTGCCTCAGCGGAGGAAGGGACTTACCTCCAGGACACAGGGTCAGAGGTCCTTCACTGGGCCCCTGCCTCAGCGATGGAAGGGACTTACCTCCAGGACACAGGGTCAGAGGTCCTTCACTGGGCCCCTGCCTCAGCGATGGAAGGGACTTACTTCCAGGACACAGGGTCAGAGGTCCTTCACTGGGCCCCTGCCTCAGCGGCTGCAGGGACTTACCTTCAATGCACAGGGTGAGAAGTCCTTCACTGGGCCCCTGCCTCAGCGGCTGCAGGGACTTACCTTCAATGCACAGGGTGAGAAGTCCTTCACTGGGCACCTGCCTCAGCGGCTGCAGGGACTTACCTTCAATGCACAGGGTGAGAAGTCCTTCACTGGGCACCTGCCTCAGACTCAGCGGCTGCAGGAACTGCCGACCCTTCATCGGTTTCGGTCTAGCATTGAACGTCATGACTACCTCCGCAATGACAGCAGACAACCTTCTCCAATGCAGCGTCGCATCAGAATGAACCCGTCACAGTATTTGGGTACTATTTATAACTTCTGTTGGGCCCGATTGTGACGTCATCGCAAGGCCAATATATATATAGACGTTCGGTTTTTTTTTTAGTTTTTTTTTTTATAGCGAGATAAACAATGGCAGAAATAACTACACATAACTGTCTCTTTTATGTGTAAAATACATTTAAAATAAATAAAAAAATAATAAATTGTACCACATTTTTTCCAACATGTTTGACGGACCAGACAAACAGCGATCAGGGCCGTGTCTGCCTACCAGTGCTTTGAGCAGCCGGGCTGGTGAGCCCATGGCCATTGCTGTTACCATGGTTCAGGCTTTGTCAGGGTGCCCCCTTTAACAAAAAAAAAAAAAAAAAAAAACGGTTCACAGTCGCGGATCGGACGCGACTGACCCATCACTACGCCTGAACGAGCCAAACGCCGCAGCCGCTTGGTTCTTTTCTCAACCACATTGTACTTGGACAAGGGTTTGTTTCGGCCAATATTGAGCCATTCACCCACGTAGTCCACCTTCGGGGATTCAGCAGCACAGCCAGAGCTGAGCCTGGTGACCTTCAGGAAGCTCCTTGGCTCCGCCATAGGCAACGTGGGCAACATTAGAGGGGCAAGTCTGGGTCTTTTTTTTCTGGGTGGAGGCTTGTACAGAGCGGTGGGTTGTTTCTTGTGTATATCTGGTAAAAAAGACCTGCCGCTTCTTCCTCCAGGAAACAGGGTCAGAGGTCCTCCACTGGGCCCCTGCCTCACTCTCTCTCTCTCTCTCTCTCTCGTCCCCCTAGAGAACTTTGCGGGAGGCTCTCCTGTAGTGTGCTCAGTGCGCTGTCACTGCGTGTCTGTAACCCTGCCCCTCTCCTCCTGCTCAGTGTAGACACACAGACACCGCCACACATCTTGACCATTAACGTGTGGCTTTAACAAAAAAACAAAAAAGAAAAAAAAAATCGGTTCACAGTCGCGGATCGGACGCGACTGACCCATCACTACGCCTGAACGAGCCAAACGCAGGACAGGATTTCACAGGATTAGCGGCGCTGTGTCCCAAACCACACTACCACACCAGAAAGTGTTTCAAAACTAGCACCACTACAATTGCATTTATTTATTAGTGTAGGTGCCTCAGTAAACTGAAGACATGCGAGTTGGGATGCAGCCACAGCAACGTTCATTTTTACAGCTATAATGTACGTCGTCAAAATGTGTCTTAAGTGTTAATTAATACACATCTCAAGCCCATGTGATTTATACAATATGAGATAAGGGTCTAAGGGTTTATGTTTTTATTTTTATCACACCTCTATCTCCAGCCTTCTGTCATATGTGCGTCATACCATCACCTTTCCCCCTAATTTTTGGTTCCAATGTATAATTTGCTTGCTTGGTCCAGACCAAGGGAACCGAACTTACAAGTAGTTCACATCACTTACACAACCTTCTCGAGGGCCAGGCAGACTTCACACCCCTTCTTCTTGATCCACACCTCACAAAACATACAAACCACACTAACGTACGTCGTGGGGAAAAAAAGGAACGAAATAAACACGTGTGCGTTATTAAAAAGTACGTAGATTTATTCAATGTGACTGTTAAGGGTCTAAATGGGTTTAAGTTTTTATGTATTCATTCGCGCTTCCATCCGTCCGAGCTCTGATTCTTCCAGGGAAACAATATAACCAGTCCGCTCCAACCAACAACCCGCTGTTTGCCCGCGATGCTGCAGCTTAAATCCCGCCCGTTACTGATTGCGTGGATCACGCAGGATCCGCAGACCTCTATCTACCACCAGCCTTAGGTCACTGACCCATCACTACGCCTGAACGAGCCAAACGCAGGACAGGATTTCACAGGATGGATCCGCTTACACAGCACTCTGGAGCGCCAGACAGGCTTCACACCTCTTCCACCGGGACCCACGAATCTGTGCTTTTCGACCAGCAGGTGGGGTGGGCTGAGGATAGCTGGCTTTCTGTGAGCTGGAGGTTTCCATTAAAGCGTCCTCATTAGTATAAGCAGCGCGGACCAGTTCGTACGGGTTCTTTCGGACATCAATGAGAAGACTACTGTGACCTTCTCTGAGTTCCCACCGCTTGGTTCTTTCCTCAGCCACATTGTACTTGGACAAGGGTTTGTTTCGGCCAATATTGACCCATTCACCCACATAGTCCACCTTCTGGGATTCAGCAGCACAATCAGAGCTGAGCCTGGTGACCTTCAGGAAGCTCCTTGGCTCCGCCATAGGCAACGTGGGCAACATTAGAGGGGCAAGTTTGGGTCTTTCTTTCTGCGTTGGAGGCTTGTACAGAGCGGTGGGTTGTTTCTTGTGTATATCTGGTAAAAAAGACCCGCCGCTTCTTCCTCCAGGAAACAGGGTCAGAGGTCCTCCACTGGGCCCCTGCCTCAGCGATGGAAGGGACTTACCTCCAGAACACAGGGTCAGAGGTCCTCCACTGGGCCCCTGCCTCAGCGATGGAATGGACTTACCTCCAGAACACAGGGTCAGAGGTCCTTCACTGGGCCCCTGCCTCAGCGATGGAATGGACTTACCTCCAGAACACAGGGTCAGAGGTCCTTCACTGGGCCCCTGCCTCAGCGATGGAATGGACTTACCTCCAGAACACAGGGTCAGAGGTCCTTCACTGGGCCCCTGCCTCAGCGATGGAAGGGACTTACTTCCAGAACACAGGGTCAGAGGTCCTTCACTGGGCCCCTGCCTCAGCGATGGAATGGACTTACCTCCAGAACACAGGGTCAGAGGTCCTTCACTGGGCCCCTGCCTCAGCGATGGAAGGGACTTACTTCCAGGACACAGGGTCAGAGGTCCTTCACTGGGCCCCTGCCTCAGCGATGGAAGGGACTTACTTCCAGGACACAGGGTCAGAGGTCCTTCACTGGGCCCCTGCCTCAGCGGCTGCAGGGACTTACCTTCAATGCACAGGGTGAGAAGTCCTTCACTGGGCACCTGCCTCAGACTCAGCGGCTGCAGGAACTGCCGACCCTTCATCGGTTTCGGTCTAGCATTGAACGTCATGACTACCTCCGCAATGACAGCAGACGACCTTCTCCGATGCAGCGTCGCATCAGAATGAACCCGTCACAGTATTTGGGTACTATTTATAACCTCTGATTGTGACGTCATCGCAAGGCCAATATATATATATAGACGTTCGGGGTTTTTTTATTTATTTTTTTTATAGCGAGATAAATAATGGCAGAAATAACTACAAATAACTGTCTCTTTTATGTGTTAAATACATTTAAAATAAATTAAAAAAATAATAAATTGTACCACATTTTTACCAACATGTTTGAAGGACCAGACAAACAGCGATCAGGGCCGTTTCTGCCTACCAGTGCTTTGAGCAGCCGGGCCGGTGAGCCCATGGCCATTGCTGTTACCATGGTTCAGGCTTTGTCAGGGTGCCCCCTTGTGGAGCTGGAGAGGCATGCCGGAGGTGGGCAAGTAAAGTCAAGTCAAGAGGCTGTCGTTAAAAATAAGCAACAGATGCTTTTAATAATAACTGGTGATAATAATATATAATATAAGCTGTAGTAGTGTAATAAATAGTAAATCATTGCTGTTTTAGATCTACATATTGGTCTATATTTGGAGGACAGTACATTTAGTTACCCTAAAATCCATACTGCTAATTTCTTCCTTTGATAGCCCATCTAGCCAGCACATTCTGAAACCCTTGCATTGATTTAAAAAAAAACATTAAACATTAGAATAAATAAATTATTGAAACATTAATACATTCATAAAGAAATGAATAAGAGTACACACGGAAAATACCAATTTAAAGGAACACACACACTTTATTACATCAACAGAGCAGGAAGATAAGATAAGATAAGATAGTCCTTTATTAGTCCCGCAGTGGGGAAATTCACAGTGTGACAGCAGAAAGGGATAGCAAGACACTCAGTTACAAAAATTTGGATAAATAATTTACACTATGTACAAAATATAAATAAGAATTAAAAAAGCAATAAACAATATTATTTACAGCAAAAGACTCTTAATTGAACATGGGGGGGGGGTATTGCACATAGTATTCCCTGAACATGAACATGTGTGTGTAGTTAAGTGTGTGCGTAGGAGATGCTGTTCCTCCTTAAAGCTAGGCTACAGTACATTGGACTTTCATTTATACTGGATTTTATTAATGTTTAAATTAAAGTTGTATTTGAGCAAAGCATCTGAGCAAAGATTGGAAAATATATAACATCTCTGTCAAAAAAGTATCACGTATTAAACTTTTCAGCATAGTTGAGCTCAGCAGATGTTCAGATGATGGGCACCATCAAGAGGGCAAACCTACCAGGCGCTCTGGGTCTTGCATGTTGTTTTTTCTAGAGCTTTGAGGTCTTTCTTACAAATATCTGGTGCAAAGGAAACACTGCTCTTACCTCCAGTGCACAAGTTCAGAGCTCCTTCACTGGGTCTGCCGTCCCTTTAGCATTGTCCTATATTTAATTTTTTTTGTTGGATTATTAATTTAGCTTTTCTGTACTGTTATTTGTTTGTTTGTGAGTACCTCTACATTTATGAATTTTTCTACTTCATATTGAAATATTTTTATTTGTTTGCACAATGCTAAAGAACTGATCATACTGATGCTGATACAGTTGACATGTCAATCAATGTTCTGCAGGAAACAGTCTTCACTGACAATGAAACATTTCCAAAATATTTTCCACAACTGTTCATAATGCATACAGTGCACATCTGAATAAGAAATTACTTACTAATTCATTTATGCATGGATCTGCAGACTGGTTGCAGAGGATGGAGCTGGAGCAGGTTTCAGGAATCTATTAAATCATACTATAAAATAAAATGAATTAGCCTAATCTTGGACTATTTTGTGCATATCAGACTGGAATACATTGCAATACGAAGCCAATACATTAAACCCGGGTGTCACGTTGCCTATGCAGAAACCTCAGGATAGTCAGGGATCCCACCTATCCTGCCCATGGACTATTCAGCCTCCTGCCCTCTGGTTTGCGGTGTATGACATAAATGCACTAAACGCATTAAAACGCACAAAATGCATAAACAGATATAAAGAAAAATAAATACGTGGCTACATCTCAGGTATAGATACGTTATAATATATTCATCTGATGAATTGATCTGGACCCTGTCATCCTTTACCCTGACAGTTCATGGTAAAGCAGGACCCGTTTGGCACACATGAGAACAGTCCACTGACCCGGCTGTTAGTTTTTTTTCTGCGTATAACCTCACAGTTTCATAAATCTCACACACGGCCCCCTTCACTGCTCAGACAACCACTCTTCAGTGTTTACAGACGGCGTCATCAGCGCACAACTGAGACGACAAAGGCTGAAAATAAAACAGGTGAAGGTGCAACTCGGCTCCGCGTGTCCTTATACACAAACTTTAATGTGAATCTGGTAGTTATTCTTTACATTGTGTCATTTTCCACAATTTCGTGATAATTAGACCAATAGAAATGCTCCAAAATGACTCGGACTGAAATCTTTTTTTTTTATTTTTTGTTTGACCAATGAAGGTTAATTTATTTTTACTTCTCCTGTAAATAATATGTGTTTTAAATGAGAAGAGAGATGAACTTCAGAACAGAAAACCCGAATGAATCAGGATTCTGCATCTGAACTAATTCCGAGAGTCCAGTTCTGCTAAATCGCTCCTTAAAACCTAAAAATTAAAGACAACAGCAACATGTAAATGTCTATAATAGAGCAAAAACATTTTGTTTTGGAAAAAGTAGTGCCAGATGGTGTGTTGGCTGCTCTAAAATGTGCCGAATTCTGTGCTGATACTTTAAGATGAATTAATTGGTGTGCCAGCCGCTTTAAGATGAGCTGGTTGGTGTGCCAGCCGCTTTAAGATGAGCTGGTTGGTGTGCCAGCCGCTTTAAGATGTGCTGGTTGGTGTGCCAGCTGCTTTAAGATGTGCTGGTTGGTGTGCCAGCCGCTTTAAGATGAGCTGGTTGGTGTGCCAGCCGCTTTAAGATGAGCTGGTTGCTGTGCCAGCCGCTTTAAGATGAGCTGGTTGCTGTGCCAGCCGCTTTAAGATGAGCTGGTTGCTGTGCCAGCCGCTTTAAGATGAGCTGGTTGGTGTGCCAGCTGCTTTAAGATGAGCTGGTTGCTGTGCCAGCCGCTTTAAGATGAGCTGGTTGCTGTGCCAGCCGCTTTAAGATGAGCTGGTTGCTGTGCCAGCCGCTTTAAGATGAGCTGGTTGCTGTGCCAGCTGCTTTAAGATGTGCTGGTTGGTGTGCCAGCCGCTTTAAGATGAGCTGGTTGGTGTGCCAGCCGCTTTAAGATGAGCTGGTTGGTGTGCCAGCCGCTTTAAGATGAGCTGGTTGGTGTGCCAGCCGCTTTAAGATGAGCTGGTTGCTGTGCCAGCCGCTTTAAGATGAGCTGGTTGCTGTGCCAGCCGCTTTAAGATGTGCTGGTTGGTGTGTCAGCTGCTTTAAGATGAATTAATTGGTGTGCCAGCCGCTTTAAGATGTGCTGGTTGGTGTGCCAGCTGCTTTAAGATGAGCTGGTTGGTGTGCCAGCTGCTTTAAGATGAATTAATTGGTGTGCCAGCTGCTTTAAGATGAGCTGGTTGGTGTGCCAGCTGCTTTAAGATGTGCTGGTTGGTGTGCCAGCTGCTTTAAGATGAGCTGGTTGGTGTGCCAGCTGCTTTAAGATGAGCTGGTTGGTGTGCCAGCTGCTTTAAGATGAGCTGGTTGGTGTGCCAGCTGCTTTAAGATGTGCTGGTTGGTGTGCCAGCTGCTTTAAGATGAGCTGGTTGGTGTGCCAGCTGCTTTAAGATGAGCTGGTTGGTGTGCCAGCTGCTTTAAGATGAGCTGGTTGGTGTGCCAGCCGGTTTAAGATGAGCTGGTTGGTGTGCCAGCCGCTTTAAGATGAGCTGGTTGGTGTGCCAGCTGCTTTAAGATGAGCTGGTTGGTGTGCCAGCCGCTTTAAGATGTGCTGGTTGGTGTGCCAGCTGCTTTAAGATGAGCTGGTTGGTGTGCCAGCTGCTTTAAGATGAGCTGGTTGGTGTGCCAGCTGCTTTAAGATGAGCTGGTTGGTGTGCCAGCTGCTTTAAGATGTGCTGGTTGGTGTGCCAGCTGCTTTAAGATGAGCTGGTTGGTGTGCCAGCTGCTTTAAGATGAGCTGGTTGGTGTGCCAGCTGCTTTAAGATGAGCTGGTTGGTGTGCCAGCCGGTTTAAGATGAGCTGGTTGGTGTGCCAGCCGCTTTAAGATGAGCTGGTTGGTGTGCCAGCTGCTTTAAGATGAGCTGGTTGGTGTGCCAGCCGCTTTAAGATGTGCTGGTTGGTGTGCCAGCTGCTTTAAGATGAGCTGGTTGGTGTGCCAGCTGCTTTAAGATGAGCTGGCTGGTGTGCCAGCTGCTTTAAGATGAGCTGGTTGGTGTGCCAGCTGCTTTAAGATGTGCTGGTTGGTGTGCCAGCTGCTTTAAGATGTGCTGGTTGGTGTGTCAGCTGCTTTAAGATGAGCTGGTTGGTGTGCCAGCTGCTTTAAGATGAATTAATTGGTCTGCCATCCGCTTTAAGATGAGCTGGTTGGTGTGCCAGCCGCTTTAAGATGAGCTGGTTGGTGTGCCAGCCGCTTTAAGATGTGCTGGTTGGTGTGCCAGCCGCTTTAAGATGTGCTGGTTGGTGTGCCAGCCGGTTTAAGATGAGCTGGTTGGTGTGTCAGCTGCTTTAAGATGAATTAATTGGTGTGCCAGCCGCTTTAAGATGAGCTGGTTGGTGTGCCAGCCGCTTTAAGATGTGCTGGTTGGTGTGCCAGCCGGTTTAAGATGAGCTGGTTGGTGTGTCAGCTGCTTTAAGATGAATTAATTGGTGTGCCAGCCGCTTTAAGATGAGCTGGTTGGTGTGCCAGCCGCTTTAAGATGTGCTGGTTGGTGTGCCAGCTGCTTTAAGATGAGCCGGTTGGTGTGCCAGCTGCTTTAAGATGAGCTGGTTGGTGTGCCAGCTGCTTTAAGATGAGCTGGTTGGTGTGCCAGCCGCTTTAGGATGTGCACATTGTGTGCTGCTGCTTGAAGATGTACCAGAGGTGTGCCAGCCACATAATTTGCAGTCAACACAACTGACAGCAGAACACAATTACACTCTCGAGCTTTCTGAGCATGTTCCCTACAAAAATGGAGATTTTAATTCACAGATATGAGCACAGGTGCTAACATTAGGATCTGTAGACTGGACTTTACTGAGGAGTCAAAGTGATCACGCTGGGTTTGCAGACACCTGCATACACAGTAAACGGTCCCTGGTCCTACATTCATTTTGTAGTTTCTCTAGTGTTGCTTTATTGGTTATCATTTTTTTTTCACCCATGCTTCTGGACATGTGGCTGAAACTATTCAGCTGGCAGGGAGCGACTCCACTCGGTGTGAGCAAGTACTCACGACGCCGGCCTTACGGTGCATTGCATCATGGGAAGAGACAAAGCACCCAGCTCCTCCCCACGTGTCTGTCTGTAGGAAGCCCTGGAAGCAGCAACATGGAAGCAGAGCGGAGATCCTGACAAATTCCCCCAACTCTCCTCAACTCCCAAACTGGGGAAGGTTCATCTGCTTCGACAGGGTAGAGTTCAGTCCGTCTTGTAAATTGCAGGTTAGGTTTTATTCTCTGACTGTTAGAAATGTCTTAAATTAGTTCTCAAACCGAGGCCTGGAAACGTGATTGTTGTGTTATGCGTGCTGAGCTACAGCGTTAGCTCGCTAGCTAAACTTAGGTAGCTAACTGGAAATGTTGAAGACGTTACAGCGTTTCGTGGGTTCATTCACGATATACCTGCACTGTGGTGATAATTAACAGAGATATCCTGGTTATTCTCGAAGTTTAGTTTGACATTGAGACGTTTCAAATCCCCTCTACCCTTTATTGGTAGCTCCTGTACACGAGTGACAGATGTAGGAGTGAAGGAGTGCGCGGCTCAACGTGGAGACCAGCGTGAAACCTGCTGGCTGACCATGATGATTAGAAAGTGCTGTTTACTGTGTATCATATGCAGGTGTCTGCAAACCCAGCATGATCACTGTGACTCCTCAGGAAAATGCAGTCCACAGACCCTAATGTTAGCACTTGTGCTAGTCACGCTATCTGTGAGTTAACCTCTACTCTCCTGAAGGGAATCAGAAAGCTCAGAGTAGCGGTTTGTTCTCCTGTCAGTTGTGTTGGCTGTCTGCAAGGGATTTGGCAGTGAAACAGCATGGTGCTAGTGGTTTAGCTCTCTGACTTGCCTTTTGGAAGAGAATCTGCTCTTTGTGAAGTTAGCTGTTGTCTAGAGAACCAGTTTTCTTCAGGTGGCCGATTTTACCTTCGTTTTGTTAGTCGTTTAGATTAGCCTGATGTAAAATAATGTAAAAATGAGGGATGCACTGATGCCACTTTTCCATTTCTAGTGTAGATACAAGATTTTCAAGTGTCTACTGATGCAAACTCTGACTTAAATAAGATGAGATTGCGATAAGATAATCCTTTATTAGTCCCACAGTGGGGAAATTCACAGTGACACAGCAGCCAAAGCAAAACGTAGATAAATTACCAATATATAAATAATAGATGTAAAAAAAACAAACAAAAAAAACCTCAATATTATTTACAGATAATTGAAAATTGACCCTTAATTGCACATTGTGTTTTTGAATTGAGGGACCTCTATCCCCTGAACATGTGTGTGTGTGTGTGTGTATGCGCTCTGCTGGGAGCAGTGCTGGATAGATGGCTATAAAGTGTTCCACTTTTTGTAGGTTGTACTTTTTAAAAATCTGATCCCCAATAAGATACATTATGCTTGAAAGAACAGCATTTACTGGTTGAGTAACTGCACATCTGAAAAGTTTCAGAGCTATGAAAAAACTGAAATCGCCACAACGCAGAAAGACGTGGAAGCAGGGACGCATTATCTTGTCTCTTTAATGGTATTAATAACTATTTATGACTGGTGCTTACTGGTTGTTTAAAGGTTTGGTTTCTTAACAAAGTATGCAAGCAAAAATGTTCTATGTAACAAATAAAAAAATTATAATAAAAAATAAAGTATGGAGTCAGTAAGCTTCATGATATCGGTGCTTTCTAATTCAAAGTACCATGAATAGTATGTGTAATACTGATACAGTACTGGTATTGGTGCAATACTAGTAAAAATAATACAATTATTGTTAAGTGGACCTTGCTGCATCAAATTTGTTTACAGATGTTGTTATATGTACCAGATGTTGTGGTTATTAGATGCATTTACCTCTTAAATTGCAAGAGTATTACATAAAATGGTTATAAATAGGTTGCCTGAAGCCGGAGGTGCTTTACAGTAGTTTTGCAAAGGTATCAGCCTAATTATTATAATTATTATTATTATAGGGAAAATGGTCCCCAAACACAACTTCCACTCAAATGAATCACTATTTTAGTATTGTGAACATTACAAATAAAACTGGGCATTATTAATAGTTATATAGTTAATATAATGGCTACATTTGCAGTGCTGCATTGCTGCTACCTAAAATCTGAATTAAAGCATTTCTAAATATCAAGCTGGAATAAATGGCTGTTTAAATGTAATTATGTAATTAATCAATTAAAACACTAATGCCACTGACATTTAGTGATCTGAATGTCTTTTTATTCCCCTACATTTTGTGTATAGGTTTTGCGTGGTATGCTGTGACCATCTCAGCAGTTCTGTAATCCCTGGTTTGGCGTTCATAAGCCTGAGGCAGAGTTTTCTCCTCGTCCTTTCACAATGGCCAGCGGAGAGGAGGATGACCCGATTATACAAGAGGTACATGTGTGACCCTCAGTGTTTGTCTTTGTCCAGAGAAAGCTGGGGGAAAATGCATTGCCATGCTTAAACTGGTTGCGAACACAGAGACCTGATGATTGTATTTCCTTTCTTCTTATATTTTTTTAAAGATTGATGTTTATCTTGCCAAAAGCCTTGCAGACAAGCTGTATTTGTTCCAGGTAAGAATGCCACATTACTTCTGAGTCAAACGTTCAGATGATTATTTGGTTTTGAGGCGTGAGCTTGTTGTAGTTGAGTGAAGAAATATCTCCTCTTACAGTATCCTGTGCGCCCTGCCACTATGAACTACGATGATATCACTCATTTATCTGCCAAAATTAAACCCAAGCAGCAAAAGGTGAGATTTCTTTTAGTATTGAAGAGATTTTTAAGTGTATTTTAATGTTTCTTGTACACGGTTTATATATTGGATATTAATCAGATCATGCAATGCTTAGGTTGAACTTGAGGTGGCTATTGAAACCATGAGTCCCAACTATTGCCGCAGTAAAGGCGAGCAGATTGCTCTCAACGTGGACGGCACATCAATGGAAGAGTCCAATACTTATTCCACGTATGTAAATGATCAGTAATCATTTGTCTTTGCAAATTATGCATATGTCCATGTCTGGGAAGGAGCTTTGGTTCTAAATGTGGTACATGTTTTTTCTTTTACTTTCTCTCATAGAAAAATGATGGATAAGCAGATGTTCTCCTCCATTCAGGCAACTACAAATACAGCTCGCTATGCTGCGGCAGTGTTTCGTAAAGGTAATTATCTGCATTCACTCTGTAGAAATTGTAGAGTGCTGAGTTGTGTAAAGCCTGTCTGACTGATTGACTAATTTTGCTGGCAGGGGAGCTTCACCTCACACCATTACAGGGCATTCTGCAGATGAGGCCCAGCTTTTCATATCTGGATAAAGCTGACAGTAAACACAGAGAGAGGGAAGCAGCCAATGAGGGTAAGTCGGTGGTCTCCTGTGACAATGGCAGTCCGGTGTGGGTGTGGAAGCAGTATACCAGTTTCACAGTACACTCGTAACCTGTACATTTGCTTAATGCTAGCATTGGGGGGAGGGGAAACAGTGCAGCCGAACTGAGAATACCCCAGAAAAAAATGTGGGGTAGTTGTTGTGGACAGGTATTCAGTTCGCAAAGAAACATAAATTATTTATTTATTCGATTTTTTATTTATTTATTTATTTTAAATGTCTGGGCTTCAGACTACATCTGTTTTCTGGTTCCAGTTGACCTACAGTAAATTGCCACTGTATTGATGATTCTGTAGAACATTTTGTGATTCATTTCTCACTATTTCCTAAAATAGTTCCACTAAATTTATCTAATGATGAAATTGTCTAATGCTGAGTAACATAAGTAGCATCTTTGTGTTTGTATAAATAATCCAGTCACACAGTTTAGGTAAGATGAGCTGATGATTAATACTGAAGTAACATCCCTTTATTTACACCAACAGTTTCTTTAAGACGTTCTGGACTGATTGATTTAGTTTAATAGAGATTCTTAAAATGCCTTTTGTAGCATGTTTAATATCTTATAATCCAGTCTGACCAATCAGCTCTCAATTCTTTTTAAAACACTGCAGTCACATCACTCATGTTAGTGTGTAGTGGTACACACTTTTGTTGTTGTTTGTCGACAAATGGTGTGAATTAACTGCTTTACAGTGGGTGAATGTGCTGTGATTTATGTTTCTGAACAGTCCACCCAGTTCTGAACTGTTTAGTGCTGGTGTAAAACAAAGAATAGCGCACAGTTCTCCCGTTGGTAAAACAGGACGTCTCCGAGTGATTGGTTTTTATGTCCTGCTGTAAAATAGTTTCACAATGTAGACTCTCTTACTTACCTTCTGAGAAGGCTCTCCAGTGCTGCTGGGTGAATTGCCGGTAGTGTCCGTTGATTGTGCCTTGAGAAGGCCAGATGGCGCTCTAAGAACCATGGTTAAGACAAAGAATCGGAACTGAATCCATATTAAGATGACTGATACTCCTATCCATTGAAACCTACCTGGATCTGCCCCTGTTCTGATTCACTAAACTAAGGATGTACTGGGCGGGAAAAAGGAGAACTTCTCTTTTCATTCTTGTAAGGATTGTTGTAACTGATGATGATAGTTAGATGCTGTCAAAAATCTAGTATATTTTTTAAATGATTATCATACTATTAAAATCTTAAGTTGACATGATGTGAATAAGTGTGTATGAAGCTCTCTTTGTTCTGTTTGACATTTGTGTGATGTTTTGCATTTTAAACTTACAAATATGTCCTGTCACAGCCGGGGACTCTTCTCAAGATGAGGCGGAGGAGGACATCAAGCAGATCACTGTAAGTCTTTAAACCAAATGTAATGTGGTGCAGTCACACAGATCAAACCTCCTAATGAAGTGAAGCCTGAAGTAAATATTTAGTCTTCTGTAATCTTATTGAAATCACCTCGTGGAAATAGTTTTCTGTAATATGTGATATAATGATCACTGCCTTTTTTGTCCGCCTACTAGGTAAGGTTCGCCAGACCAGAGTCAGAGCAGGCTCGTCAACGGAGAATCCAGTCTTACGAGTTTCTGCAAAAGAAACAAGCTGAAGAGCCCTGGGTCCATTTACACTACCATGGCTTAAAAGTAGGTGTAATTTGAACAATGAAAGGCCAGTGCATATTTGATGTATGTAGTTTGCTTCGTTAGTTTAGCGTCATGTCTCATTATGGTTGTCCTGTCTGTAGGATGGGCGATCTGAACATGAGCGCCAGTATCTTTACTGCCAGGCCATGGATACTACAGAGAACACAGAGTTGATAAAATCCCCGTGGTGAGTACATAAAGAAATTATGATGTATTAAAATGGTTAGAGATTGGAATTATTTAATTACTGGAAAAATATATAGTTAAGGTAATCAGTGACAAATGATATAAACTAATTTACAGGCTGTAGCAACAGGATGTAATGTTAGTTTAAGCTCTTCCACTCGCACACAGCCAATAAAGTAAGCAGAGAAATAGAAAATGGGCAAATGGGAATGGTGGATAATGTATGGTGCAACGTTATGTTAGCAAGATAAAAGACATAGGGCAATGAAGACCCAGCAATTATGATGCTGTTATGCTGCTGCATTGACAAATGTTGTTGTTGAATATTATTTATTTCAAGTAAAATGGTTTTTAAGCTTGATGCATCAATTTTTATTTAATGTAAAAAGGTTTACATTTAGTATATCATTAATCATTATATCTGTTTAATTTATGCACAGTATAAACTTCAAATTGCTGCTGCATGGTTTGAACCCTATAGAAATTCTTGGAATTACTTGGAAACAACTCTTTTTCATTGACGTCTAATTAAGTTAAGGGCATTTTTGCCTTCTGGAAAGTCACTATTTTGGAGATACATGTTTTTCATTAGACAGCGATGAAATATATGGCCAGTGGGTATCAGACCAACATATTGGATATCGGTCTCATTGTCTTCTGAGATAAGTTAATAGATAATGGCCCAAAAAACACACTCATCAACCCTTGGCTACGTAATCAATATTTTATTATTCAAATCTAAATTCATCCAAATTCAGTCCATAAGGTTTTGTAATTTATCATTTATTTTTTTTGTTTTTAGTTCTCTTTGAACCATAGTTGTCTGGGATTTATGCTAGATTTCCAGTGAGTTTCTTTCAAAGAGTAAAATTCAGCTTGAGTTCGGGGGAATCTGTAATTTATTTTGTTGACTGTAATGCAGTGTTCTCCCTTTCGTTTCTCTAGTGAGTACCTTGCCATGCTCATGCCGCCACTAACAGAAGAAAAGATGTAAGTAGAATGTGTTTTCTTCTGTCTGCTTTTCTTGAGGATGTTGATATTTGGAGATGAGTCATATCACTATTATAAATGTTCATTATCTGTGTCTTTATTGCCATTTTCAGAGTCAAGCCAGTGGGCCCCAGCAATGTGTTGTCTATGGCCCAACTACGCACCCTGCCCCTTGGGGATCAAGTCAAGACTTTGATGAAGAATGGTAAATTCACTTAACACGCTAACTCATTATAATTAATGTGATCTATATCCAGATATTAATGCACCCCCTCTCCCTTTTTAGTTAAAGTCATGCCATTTGCCAACCTAATGGGACTGCTTGCATCGGGCACAGACTCCACAGCAGTACTACGCTGCATACAACAGGTGGCGCTGCTTGTCCAGGGGAACTGGGTTGTTAAGAGGTGAGATTAATAAGTTGTCTCTGGCTCTTCCTGTGTTAATGTTCGGTTATGTAATCAGTAGTATGACAGTACATATGCACACATCCTACAGTGGTTTGGGGTGAATGGATTAATAAATACATATATATTTTTTTAATTACAGCGATGTTCTGTATCCCAAGTCTACCTGCAGTCCACATAGTGGAGTACCTGCAGAAGTTCTCTGTAGAGGTCGGGACTTTGTGGTAAGTAGTTAAAGTGAAACCTGTCCTGAGGTCACGCTGTAGGTACATGCGGCACACCTTCATAAACAGCAGAAATGCATAAAATCAGTTCTGATTTCAGATGCGGTGCTTAAATCTGATTCATATTAAAAGTAGCAGTCTGATCAGGTGAAAACCTTTAAGTCAAATAAAAATGGGTTCTCTGTTTTTAATTCAGAATAGTCAATTATCAACCAAATAATAATACCACCTTTTATTTTCTAATGAATTGCCTTCATAATGGACCAACTAACTGATTATTGGGGAAGGGGAAGATTTCAGCACTACCTTGGATTTGGCCCACTTTTACATGCAGTGTGAATGTAGCCTTTGTTTATGGAAACAAAACTTCTGCATGTGGAAATGGAACCTAAAAAACTACTGGCCTCTAATTCAGTTGTTTTGCATTTTGTCTTGGTCAATTTAGATGTGGAGATTTACACATGAACGCTCTCTGATGAGAAAAGAAGTTGCTGCTGTCATAAAGGTAATCACCTGGAGCGGTTTATAACTCTACTGGAACAAGAGTTGGTTCTATTTATACTGTGTAGTCCATATGTTGCTAGGTATCGAAATTAAGAGTGCTGTTATTCATTCTGTGTAGATTGCATGCATTTGCTTAGAAAGTTTAATGTTTTGTCTTAAATTCTTGATATCTGAAACTAGTAGTGTATTACCCAGTAACCTTAAGGAGGGTAATTCTGAACGTGTGTGAGTTTGTATGGGTTGTTCTCAATCAAATGAGGAAAATCTGCATGAATGGGATAGAGAGGCAGAGAGAGGTTTGTAGATGTGAAGCTCATGAACCTGCTCATTTGGTTGCACACACAATCACTCGCTCAAACCATCACTCACTCACATTTAGCAGGCTGTATATTTTTCACAAGGGAGCACTATTTGTGCTCCTATAACTGTTAGTGCTTTGCATCAATGACTGTGTATGACCTTGTTTTCGTAATTATCATGTTAACTTGACATCACTGTGTTATTCTGTTGATTAAATTCTCCTGTGTGCACACTCAGCTGCCTCCTGAGGATGTGAAGGACTTTTTGGAACAGATGGCCATTCCCAGAGCGAACAGAGGCTGGGACTTTCTGTTGCCTACTGATCAAGACTTTGTCAAGAAGCACCCTGATGTGGCTCAGAGACAGCACATGCTCTGGATGGGCATCCAGAACAAGTAAACTGCAAATTTGAATTTCTTTTTCATGAAATGGTGCTTGCTTATTGCAAAGACTGTCTGTTTTTGTTCCTGTAATTAATTGGTTTTAATTATTTAACTGCAGGCTAGAGAAAGTTTTCAACTTCTCGAAGGAGGATTTCCTGCAGAAAAAGGACACTCCGCCAGGTATTTCTAATTCTCTAATTATTATATAGAGCTTATAAACTAGATTTGCTCTTTAAATGCCAGCTAGATTTAGTTTTTCTTCTTACAAATCAGATATCTTTGTGTTTTCAGAGCCACTGCATATTAGTGGCGAACAGCGTCTCAAGGCGGCTCGAGAGAATGCTCGGGAGCACCATGCGTCTCTGCAGAAGGACTTGGATGCCCGAAGACTAAAAGCGTCCGCTGTGTCTTCTGACGCAACAGTGCGAATTAAAGAAGAGCCTATGAGCGATTCTGAGGAGTCCATGGACACATCTGGTGCTCTTCAAAATGGTTCGTTAAACGGTTATCCTTCCACAGACTCTCCTGACACGGACCCCCATAATGACCACGGGGCTGGGCCGGCCTCTACCTCAGAGCTCCAAGACTTTGTACGGAACACTTTCCGAAAGCACTATGTGCTGTGTCTCAGTGAGGTCAAACGCCTGTTCAACCTGCACCTGGCCAGCCTGCCCACAGGCCACTGTGTGTTTGGCCATGTTACAGACCGCATGCTTCAGGACACCATCCTCCACAGCCACTGCAAGCAGATCCTTGTGCCTGTAAGTACACAAAGGCCCTTATGTACTGTATACCATAGATGAGCATTAAGGTTCGGAATGGCGAATTAACCATTTTCAGGACAGCATGCACTGGTTCTAGGATATAGATTTATTTATTTATTTATTTTTGTAATACCAGATTTTTTCTAATTTGTTTCGATTATTCGTTTCAATGGCTAATAGGTATTTGTTGCAGCCCTACTTGGTCACCTTATTTTAAGGTGCTACTTGCTACATACTGTTGCAATAAGTGGCATAAACAGCATAATTTGAGAATTTGTATTATTTGGGGAGTGTATTTCACTTGCGCTGCCATAAATACAAATCATCATTTGAGCGTCCCCTCATGGACAGCTGCCCACATTTCAACAAATGCATGTGAAAGAGCTGTGCCGACTTTTAGACAAACAAACCTGACGCTGGGTTCATGTCTCGTGCAGCTCCACGAAAGTATGTTCCATAGTACGTTAGCAGCGCTTTGGCCTGGAGTGCCAATAACAGACGCCATTCTCCCCAATGTTATTGTAGCTACAAAATTACCCTGAAGCTGATATTTTAAGGTAAAATGACTTGTCATTTATTGTTTCTTTGAGAAAATGGGGAATTATACTTAGAGATCATCGTGGCCACATAAACACAAACTTGCACAAGAAAGGGTATCTAAGACAAAGCTCAGGAACGGGACAATAAAAGAAATCGGTAGGCTAAAACGCACTGTGGGGTAAAAGCCCATTGATGTCTGTTGATGAAGAGAACAGTTACATTCTATATACAAATACATACATTTACAAGCAAGGGCTAATCTATAGCTCGAACTATATTAACTGTAGCTGCAGTCCTGTTCAGGTGTTGAACTCTAATGTGTAGTCCAATCCAGTTTTGTTTGGGTTTAAGGCGTAATCCTTAATTCTGGATTTAGGGGATACAGGGCAGGGCAGGTTGACTGTGTTATGTAATCGCTATTAATGGAGACAAAGCTCATTATTGTTAAGACGAGCCTAATGCCAGGGAGTGTCCGGGAGACACGTCCAGCAGTGTGTTTTTAAATACAAGCTGTCTGAGTGTGTTGGGTTTTTTTGTTTGTTTTTTGTTGGGCTTTTTTCTCTCTCCTCTTTGTTTGTGTTGATTTTTGCTTTTATTAAATCTTTGATAGTCCTCTTATAAAAGTCTTTCTTTTAAAAAAAAGGTCTTCAGAAACTTAAACTATTTAGATAAAATGTTTGAAATATTTTTGAGAACTGTTGCTATTATAATATTCAAAACTAGTTAAAGGTGTAAAATTACAGTTTCCCCTGTACTGCCATTAATGATAACTATATTAATGTGCTTTCAGTACTAGTATCAACTAGATAACAGTTCATCAATCGTGCATCTCCATTAGATATGGCATATTGCTATTGATGGAATCAGTATCCGACTAATAGCAGGATAAAAACTAATCCAATCCTGTAACAAAACTGTGTGTGTGAGTGTGTGTGTCCATATGTTTGTCGACAGTGTGACTCTTCCTATGTATTGTAGTGTGTTAGAAGAGTTTGAGCATAATGGCTCACTTTTAAATGTTCTTCTATTGAAATGATAATGACAATGATAATGATAATACTGTAAGCGTAAGTTTAAATATTAAATCTAAATTGTTTTTTGTTTATTATTCTAAAGTATTTCATAATCAGTCAATGCTCAAGTTGTCTACCAGAAAAGGAAAAAGTGCCATTGAGCCATCTCTGACCTCAGTAAATGGTAGGGATCCCTCACAGTGAAGCTGTGTGTGATGTAACTGACTGACTAATGTTTGTTACTTCCAATATGCAGTTTCCTCCTCAGACCAACGCTACTGCTGATGAACAGAAAGTCTTTGGCTTGTGGGAGAGTGGTGAAACCTTTGATAAGGTAATGGACTTCATCAAAACAGATGCTCGTAACAGCTTTCTGCCTTCTTTTTTTTCCTATATATGTATATATATATATATATATAGGAAAAGAAAGCAGAAAGCTGTTACGCGCATCATAAATAGTAGCCATATGGTCATGGAAAATAATCCAAACCATCAGTATCTTTCTGTAGTTTCACATCAGATAGACAGATGGATAGATGGAAGGATAGATACTTCATCGATCCCGAAGGAAATGTAGCATCCAGCAGCATAACACAATATAGGAACAGATATAGACAGGACTCTGATACAGAGGCAGGTACACATACTAATGCAATAAATAAATAATAAAATTAAGACTAACTAAACAGTGTACATCCAGTTAGCAGAATAAGAAACCAGACCATTATTGTTGCACTCTGTCCATTGATTCCATACTCTGAGAATTGAAGAGCCTAATAGTTAGAGGGACAAAAGATCTCCTCAGCCTGTCTGTTAAGCAGCTCTGTGACCGTAACCTGCCACTGAACTTACTATTCCTGTCCATAATGATGATGTGTAGAAATTGAGGTTTTAGAATCAGAAGTATGCGGTTTTAATGTGCGATGCAGGTGAAGGATGAGAATATGGTAGGCGGTTAGGTTAGATGTATAAAATACATAGTGTACAGAATGCGTATACATTTCAGTGCTGTGCAATGAGCAGGAGATGTTTCTTTTTTTTTTATAGTTATAAAGAAATATTTATAATTGTAGACTGTACTGGGCTGTGTATGTGTGCATGTAAGTAGATCAAGATATTGTCTTGGTTAAGGGCCTTAATAGTCTGCAGAAAAAAGCTCCTCCTCATGCTCTTGGTGTTGGCCTTCAAAGTACTTTCATGGCCCTAGCAGGGAGAAGATGACACAACCTGATTGGCTGCTTACTTGAACTCAGACAGAGGCTTACTTGGTCAGCTGAATGTGGTTATTTTCAGAACCACCTTGTGATTCTGGCTTTTAGAAGAGCATGTTAGTTTTATGTGGGACTGACTGAATGTGTTTCTGTAACTGGTCACATTTTTTGAACTAGCGCTAACTTATCTGAAATCCCTGCTCTTCTTTCCCTTCCCCATCTAGCATCGCCAGATTTTGTTTGAAATCTTCATGAAGAATTACCGGGTACGAAGGAACGTCATCCAGACCCGACTCTCGCAGGAGCTCGGTGATGCGGCCACCAAGTCTGATGTGGACAGGCTACTTAAGGTATCAGTTGCTCATTAAACACACCATTCAGAAGTAGAGATGCATCAAGCAATTGTCCAGTGATCGGCTATAACTGGTGACCTGCTGGTCAGTCTCATGTAAATGATTTGGTGTCGGTCACATTTACACTTCTGCACCACACGAGTGCCAGCGGCGTGCAAATATACCCACACTCCTTCATTGCAATCACTGTGTCCTCCACCTGCACCGTTTAACAGGGCAATCCCGTCAGCATGCCTCAGAAATCTTCATTGGGCTTCAGCACAGCCAACAGGTGGCTGTTACCATTTCTGAGTGTCCCTCCAACATGGACGAAAGTCTCATTTGTCTTGGAATCACACAAAATCTAAATCAGCCTGTGATATGTTAAAATAATTCGGCTAAGAAAATCTGTGCATCTCTGTTCAGAAGGTGGGTTTCATAGCAGAACATGCTTCTGAAGCTGTATTTGGGTTTGTTAGTCATGCCTAAAAGAGTATTTGTTTATTTTCTGTTCTAGGAGTGTTGCATCAGCTTAGGAGGAATGTGGTACCTGAAAGGCACGCTACAGTCCTGACAGCGGGGGGAAGAATCTTAGAGATCCTGTCAATCAAAAGGAAAAGGAAGAAAAAAAAATGTTCAGTGAGCGTAAACTCTGCATAGGGAGATGGAGCAGGCTCAAGAATCAATTACTGCTCTCTGCCGTTAAAGACCAGGTTTGGAGGACTGTGAAGTCCATCTGCTGCTCCAGAACGTTTGCTTTTGTTTACTTTTTCTGGACACTTAGCCGAGTGTAGCCAAAATCAAAGCTTGTGGAAGCTTCCACACAATTCAGAAAAAAGGGCTGGATATCCACCTCTTCTTATGGACGTGTTCAGTGAAATAATGGAGACAAAAATCAGAGGGAGATGTATATACACAAAAAGAGACAGAAGAGTTTTTTTTTTTTTTGTTTTTCTTAAGTTAAGTTTAGACATTGCTAATAAAGATGAACGGCTGGCAATTTTATCTTGTTTGTGGCCTTTGAGAAAGGTTTATGTCTTTTTTTTGGCCTTTCTTGGCGCATAATTGACTGAAAGTGATCATTGGTTTGATCCCCCCTTCTTGCTTTATAAATAAATAAATAACAGTTTTTTTTTAATACAGTCTGAAAATATAAATATACTGTACTGCTCAGAAGGGGGCACAGAACACAAGTTCATGTGTTTATCATTTACTTCTTTGCACATCGTGCTTTCATTTTTACATCCACCTGACCTGAAAAACAGATGAACCAAAGCGCTGGCTCTTTGAGAAATGGCCCAAGTACTCAGTGGACTGGACATGGAGGCTATATGCAGATAAAATGAGTTTAATAAATAAAGGAGTGCTAAGTAACTCTGTGGTGCCATTATGGAATGTTTTGTTGGTGTATTGCAGAGAAAAGATGGAGAAAGCTGGTAGAGAAAGCATATACTCTGGTTCAAATGGTTCTTTGAGCGATGCCATAGATGAACCTCTTTTATTTCCTCAAAGAACCATGTTTGTAGTAGAGATGTGAGTGTTTAAATGTACAAACTTTATTTTATTATTTTAAAAAACACTGACATGATTCTTTATTGAACCAAAACTGGTTCCCCTATGGCATCACTCAAAGAACCGTTTGAAGCACCTGTATTTTTCTAGAGTATATGCTTACAAAGAAAATGCACCATTCTTATGTGGCCTTTGAGACTGTAGTCCCTTAATGTGTGATGGTTGGGATGCTGGGTTCTCTAGTGGGTTATATACTGACCAGGGATGCATGCTCACATAGCTAATTAAGTCTCAACTAAGCAAAAGTCAGGACAGCAGTGTTTCTTTCATTTAGCACCAACTGTGTGTTCTTGCTTTGGGGGTAAAATCAGTTCCCAACACTTTCTATGCCTCTGCTGCTAAAACTGTTAGTTTGGCGAAGTGTTCATGCCCCGCTGACTGTCATTGTTTGAGTAAATTTAGTTTCTTCCCCCTGTATGTGTGTGTTTGTGTGTGTGTGTGTATGTGTGTGCGCGAGCGTGAGAGTTTGTCACTGTCCCATGAAGTAGACCTGAGGCTGTCCTGGCTCACAAAGGTGCTGGATGAATGCTTTGAACAGGCTAGTGTGTGATTGGAATTAGTGGTGAAAGCAATATTCTGAGTGACTCTGAAGTGCTTTTTAGAACAAGAGAAAGTGCCTCTAAATTATTCAGGGGAAATATTACCATTACGGAGTTCTTTTTGTTTGTTTTGACTGGACTAACTGTAATTTCACATATAGCTCCTCCCTCCCACTCCTGCTTCCTAGGTAAAGACAGCTTATGTTCAAGGTGTCTTGATTCTTGGACCTGGTTCAGCAATGTAAGCATTCCATATATTCAGAACTTCACCTGACTGTATGTTCGCACTTGAAGGGGATAAGTGGAAGTCTGCAGTTTCCCATTTGAATATCATGCTCAATAAACACTGCAACGACAGCATTGCTTCTAGTGTTTTGTTTAAGCTTTCTTTACGGATACTTTTCTGAATTTGACTTGTTGACCGCAGATCTATATAATTACTGAAATAAATATGAAGTACAAATCACTTATTTTGTAGGGCTGGGTGATCTGGTTAAAATGTTATTTTACAATACATAATGCCATACAGACAAAATTCAGCAGGAGCAGCAGACTTTAAAAGCTGCTATTTAAATACTATCCTATTCTCAGTACAGTCATTTTTACTGTACACTTTTTTTGTTTTTTACAAGTTCAGTTTAACAGGACTAATTGCACTCCCTAAAATTACATGCTGTTGCTTAGTGTTAAGCACTTTTGCCACGTTGTTCAATTATAACTTGTACAATGTATACTTTAAAACTATAAGTCACCTTTTGGCAGTTGATTTATATTACTATTCGGTACAACACTGTTATTATAGCATTTTCAATGCTGTTTTTCATTCATTTGCAGTATTTTAGTAATATATGAATGTTTGGGTTCTTCTAGTGTAATTATGTTCATGTTCTAATGAGGGAAAAGTAAACAGTAACAGTAAACTGTTATGGCACATTTTTAAATGTTACATTTAGCACATAAATAGAAAATGTGTTCTACAATGTACAGAAGTGTTTCCTGTATAGCATGTATTCATTTATCTTCACATCAGCAATCAAGACAATGTGCAGTTTGAACACTGACCAAAAAAATGACTTGCATCATTTCTACTCTTTACTAACATGGATCCCATTATTTAATAACAGCATCAGTCTTGTCAGAGATCACACTAGACCCCTACATTTTCCAAATTTTGGTATTGGTCCAGATCTGTGCTGTTTAACCTCAGACCTCAATCCTACTCCTCAACCTGGAACAGCATGTGGACATTTGACTGTGCCTGAAACGTGCACTCAGTTACAGTGGGGGGAAAAAGTATTTAGTCACCAATTGTGCAAATTCTCCCACTTAAAAAAATGAGAGAGGCCTGTAATTGACATCATAGGTAGACCTCAACTATGAGAGACAAAATGAGAAAAAAAATTCTGAAAATCACATTGTCTGATTTTTAAAGAATTTATTTGCAAATAATAGTGGAAAATAAGTATTTGGTCACGTACAAACAAGCAAGATTTCTGGCTGTCACAGACCTGTAACAACTTCTTTAAGAGGCTTCTCTGTCTTCTACTCATTACCTGTATTAATGGCACCTGTTTGAACTTGTTAACAGTATAAAAGACACCTGCCCACAACCTCAAACAGTCACACTCCAAACTCCACTATGGTGAAGACCAAAGAGCTGTCGAAGGACACCAGAAACAAAATTGTAGACCTGCACCAGGCTGGGAAGACTGAATCTGCAATAGTCAAGCAGCTTGGTGTGAAGAAATCTACTGTGGGAGCAATAATCAGAAAATGGGAGACATACAAGACCACTGCTAATCTCCCTCGATCAGGGGCTCCACGCAAGATCTCAGCCCGTGGGGTCAAATGATCACAAGAGCGGTGAGCAAAAATCCCAGAACCACACGGAGGGACCTAGTGAATGACCTGCAGAAAGCTGGGACCAACGTTACAAAGGCTACCGTCAGTAACACACTACGCCGCCAGGGACTCAGATCTTGTAGTGCCAGATGTGTTCTCCTGCTTAAGCCAGTACATATCCGGGCGCGTCTGAAGTTTGCTAGAGAGCATTTGGATGTTCCGGAAGAGTATTGGGAGAATGTCTTAAGGTCAGATGAAACCAAAGTAGAACTATTGGGAAAAAAAAGAAAAGGCTTCTTTTTTTTGTCTGGTGAGTTTGTATATGAAATATGACCTTTTGAAACCGCAGGAAATGAGCACACAAGCCGTTTTTACCTTATTTAGATACATCTGTATTTCAGGCAGTGACTATAGTGGCAAACAATTAAATCACAAGCCAAAGAAAGTTCTTTTTCTGGAATCATGGAAAAGGAAAGTGAGGAGAAAAACAAATCTCTAGGTTAGGTCTATTGTTTGTAACCTTTTTCATATCTTGTCCTTAAATCACACTGTATGATTTGAAGATCATGTGTAGTCATCATACATTTGTTAAACACACTGTGGTTTTTGTCAACCTCATATACTAGATATATATTTTAGGACATTAGCAATATCGCAGGGATCAACTGCAAAAAAAGTGCCTAAACTACTTCAACATTTCATTATGAACCATTTCCTCCATCATTGTAGAATATCTCATCCATTAGCTCTGATACTAAACACATGCTTTGGATGGGGGGGGGGGGGCGCTGATGAGCTGCATTGAGAATACTGAGGTTGCTCTGTAAATACATCACTTCATTACATTTACACTCTGTCCAAAGATGTATATCTGAAGAGGGAGCAAGACAAGCCCAAAACATTTCTTGAAATTCTCTCCTGTTTCAAGAGAGTCTGCTTGTCAGATTTTCAGAACAGGATTCTGAAAATATAAACATATAAACCAGAAGCTTCAGGTGGAATTTAGTGTAGCTGATGCTGAATGAAGACAAAGCTGTGCTGCAACCACTGCCTATAATCCATAACCGTGACTGAAAATGCTGTGTTCAGTCACATACTGCATTTTTTTAGCTAATCACGAACTTCTGATTGATATCTGATATGTGGTTAATCAGTACTGGAGCTAAAGTCTGCAGGAGAGTAGATCTCCAGGAGGTGGTCATTGATCTCAATAAACCGCTTCCTAGGTTCCCATGTTGTTTGCTGCTGTCCACAGATCTCCTATAGATGGTGGATGTTTCTTCTCAACACATTCATTTCAACGTCTTCACTGCTCAACCCACATCATTTGATGAATGGTTTGATGAATTGTTTTTTGTTAATTTGATCATCCATTAAATTAAAATAGATATCTGAGTGTTTCTTCCTGAGTGCCAGTTTGTAAAGTATGCAATAGTACCCTTTAGACATACATCCCTTTAAGATGTCTGCTGATTCAGATTCAGTCTCTTGTATCTGAACCCCATACTGGGAGACTTGCCAAGTACTTATTGAGGGCAAGTCTAAGAGGCTTGTAAAGTACAGGCATCATGGTGCATTACTGTATTTAACTGGACTTGGCCCTGTGCTCCTTATGTTCTCTTTGGTCCTCTGGATACAAGTGAAGATCTCATTGAAAAGGGCTTTGTATTCAGGCGTCTGAGCATTATCCTGTGTATCGACCCCCTGGGAGCACGTATGCTTAGCTCGAGGTGGGGTCAAGTGCTGACTGATTGGGGCTGTTTGCACAGCTTTGTGGCTCACTGGCTGTGGCTTGTTTTCGCACCGGCGCAGAAGGGCATTGTATTTCCTTTGTAGGGCGCTGTACTCGGCATCCACTTCGTTCAGCAGGGAGATGCCCCGGCTGTACTTTACCGTCTCCGAATGACCCCTGCAGACATTAGCAAGTTCTAAGTCTCCCAGGCCATTGTCGTCGCTGCCGGTCTCCCTCAGCTGCCGCTCACTGCTGCAACGCTTCAGCATGTGTCTCTTCTGAAAATTCTCACTCATGTCTTCCTCCGAGGGGAAGTAAACGGTGTCTGGCAGCAACAGCCTGTGGGCGCGGCCTGCGCTGGCCAACACCGAATCAGAGCGCCACAGCTGCCTGAGTTCCTCGACTTCAGCCTCCAGCTCAGCCAGACGAGCCTTATAACCTTCCAGCAGAGCCAGGCGTGGCTCCAGCTCACTGATCTCTCTGGCCAGAGTGTTGGCGTCTTGCTCTGCAGCTTCCCTTAGGGCACGCTCGGCATTCAGCTGGGCCTGCAGTGTCTCCACACAGTGCAGGTGAGCTGAGTGCTCCTCTTCCCAGTACTCCTCCTCTTCAGAGGGAGTGCTCGCAGTCGCAGAATGTGCATAGGGTGGGTATCTAAGGGAAAAAGGTACACGGTCAGAATCCCAGACACATGTAAGGTCAGCCTAAGCTGACCTAATTTATTATTACACTGATGATAAAAATCTATGAACGTCATTTACTTCTATGAACATCATTGCTTTTCTGACATATTTTTGCCACATAATTCATCCCTCAGTTTTCAGGATATTGACACCATGATCAGGTTTGTATACAGCTTTTTGACTGGATTGGTGGTGTCCGTGTAGCAAGATTCTATAAAATACTAAAAAGCAAGTTCTTTGACTCGTAACAGTATAGTCTTTTTTAGAGCATTCCCCTCTGCTAGTTGCCAGCGCTGACCTTTTTGAAGCCTGTGCTGTTCTGAAGAACAATAAAGAGCATTCCTTCAGCAGAAATAGCATTTTCTGAGTCTCTTTCCTTGTTAATGCTACATTTTTTGCAGTTTGGTATATTTGGAACTCGTCTTTAACTCATAAAGATCTGCAAGTCTCAGCATGTGGAACCAGAGCTTTCTGTGTGCTACTGTGTTTTCAATTACTGTTTAAAATAATTGCAATGCTTCCTTTATTGTTGGATGCACTGTGATGGTTTCTGTGGGAATGTGTGATCCCCAATTACTTATTATTTACCTTACTGGTTTGTTTTTTTAGAGTAATAATATACTGTGATTGAAGTGTGAAGAATATTCATATTCATGTGTTTGCTTGGTCAGTATGGTAGTCAGTGTCAGCTTTAAATGTAAGTACTGAGAAATCGAAATGCAGATATGTGGCTGGAGGTAGAGTTGAGTGATACTTTAACAGAATTGTTTGGTAAAAACCTGTAAAACATTCACAGTTCTTTTCCGTTTACCCCAAAAGCTTGTTCTTTGGCCACTCTGGCTCCAGTAGATCCGGTGTGGTATGTTCAGATGGAACGATCTTCAGTTCCGTCACCTCCCTCTGCAGCTCCTCCACCTGACACTGCAAGGTGTTTACGGTTTCTGTGAGCCTGCACAGAAACACAGCATCCGCTATGACACACTACAGCAAAGATCATCAGTTCTGGCCCTGGAAGGCTAGAGTCCAGCACAGTTTTGTGATGTTCCTGCAGTCAAAAAGCAAAAGAAAAATACCCAAACTGCTGGACCCAAGGGCTGTAAGGCTGTACCTCATGTGTCAGTATATTATCGCTGTCAGGCAAAAACCTTGTATCTCCAAACACAATGTCTTGAATATAATGTGAATCTGGCAGTTGTTCTTTACATTGTGTCAAATGTGTCATTTCATCATGAGCGGGCCAATAGAAATGCTCCAAAATGACTTGGGAATCTTGTAAGATTTGTCATTTTTGAGATACAAGGTTTTTGCAGGACAGGTTCAGTTGCAAAACTTAAGTTTTTTAATAAGATGTTGGTAGTGGACTTTTACATAAACATGGTCAGCTCAAACTGGTTGACCTGCTTAGCTCTTGACCAGCATAGGGCCAAGCTTGACCAAGCTGGTTTACCACCATGACCATGCTGGGTAACCAGCATGACCAGCAAAACCAAGCTGGTCGACCAGCATGACCATCAGGATTAAGCAGGTTGACCAGCATGATCAGCATTAACAAACTGCTTGACCAGCATTACCAGCATCACCAAGCTGGACAACTAGAATGACTAGCATTACAAAGCTGGTTGACCAACATGTCCAGCATCACCAAGCTTGAACAAAATCAAATACAACTAAACCAGCTAGCTTACCAGGGAAGGGTATCATCTTTGTCTGGATAACCAGCATTTAACTACCTTGACCATTTTTAACATTTAATAATGCTGGCTGAACTTTTACATATGGATAAATGGTTAATGGGAATTCAGAAGGCGTAAATCTACTACATTGGAGATACAAGGCAGGTGTTGCGCTCTTAGTGACAATTTATTATTTTCAATTCATATAAATAGATTTTAAGGGAATAAAAACAGGCCAGTGCTGTATGTCTTATTGACTATTGAGTCTTATAATATTTCTTACCCTTCAATCTTAAGCTGGGCTGAGCGGTTATCCAAGACCAGTCTCTGATTGCTCTGCTCCAGGTCTCGTGCAGTCACATCCAGCTGCTCATAGACCTTAGCATGCTGATCATTCACTGACCTGAGCAGGTCCACCTGCTTAGACAGATACTGAAACAAATGGCAGACTTAGAAACCCAGATCTACCGTCATTTAAATTCATTACTAACACATGTTTAAGTACGTCTGCAGTTGGGCTACAGCTGATGATTAATTTTTAAAGGTGAATGGAACATAAACAGTGACTTACAGTTACACAGTTTCTACCCTGGTTTATCTCTAACCCACCTGTCTCCATATCTCAGAAACAAAGGTCGCTCCTACTAAGCACTTCACTAGACATGGTTTTTATCACAGAGAAGGGCACTAAAATAGATAAAGGCTGATATGGAAACATATATTATATTATATTAGCAGGTTAATGATTCAACAATGTTCAATCACTCTCCATGTTTCAGATACTCACACAGCAAACTGTTCTCTGCCTTGGTTTAACCTGTCTGTCCTGCGAAAGTTTGCATATTTTAATGCTAGGTTTTCCCTCCCCATATATTTGATTTACAAAAATCAGCTAATTATCAAGGTTTTTACCACATGGTATATTGGACATGGCGCAAGAAGGCAAGGCAAGTTGTTGAAAGACCCTCTGAACACATCTTGTCAAGCCTATTAGTCTTTAGCTTTGGTAGCTGGAGCGTACAGGGGTCACAACACTGATTGTCACATTAGACAAGAAATAGTAACAGATGCCATAGAATGAATTTGAAGTATTTAAAGTTGTTTGATGTATACATAGTAAGTTTGTGACTTTTGTTGGTGCTCAGATATGGTTTTACAACCCTGTTATTTTGCCTTAAAATAAAACAGACTGATTTGCCTTTCATGATGAGCAAAAAATGACAAGCTTTGCTTTTATTGGTTGGTTTATGGCACTGCAATGGCTTACAGGAGCCACATAGCATAGCATAGCATAGCATAGCATATCATATCCTCTTGTAAATAAAACAAATAATTTTATGCAAGTATTCCCAAGTGTTACTAGATAGTGTTGTCAGTGTGGTGTGCAGTTAGCAAGCTAAAGAGATTGTAGCTAGTCAGGTGGGTTAGCTTTTAGCTTAGCACTCGCTCGCCTAGCATCCAATCAACCAGTAGGCTTTCCATTAGCTTTTTGCAAGCTTAGCCTTGCTTTCCTATGCTCTTGAAGTAGTTGTTGTCTTGAAGTAGGCTTTTGCTAGAGAGCTGGGTGTATGTATATTTTGGGCTGGTTTGAATCCTGGGTCATGCTGCCTGCCATCGGTAGCCGGAGCCTGAGAGAGGACAATTGGCCTGACAATTGGGTAAATTGGAGCTCTCTCCCACCACAAAATTCCAATGTGATGATGGCTGGCACGGGTGTCTGCTAGCCGATGTATCAGAGCTGCTTTAAAAAGAGCCGGTGGCTGGTTGCACATGTGTCGGGGGAGGCATGTGTCTGTCCTCACGCTCGTATTTTCAGATATTTGAACGTTCTCCGGTAGCTTTTAATATCTGGCTGATGTATTTTTATTGTCTCTACAGTGAGTTCACTACAACACACCTTTTCTTTGCCAAGTTAAGAATAACATAAATCAAATCTAATGACCCAAACCCATGTTAATGCAGAAGATGACAGCTGTGTGCCACAGATAATACAAATCAATACTGCAGATGGAGGCATGGCTAGTTTATGCCAAAGACTAATGCGATGCGTTAATCTAAGAACCGCCTCACATTAGACATCAGATTCTTGCCCTGTGACGTGATCAAACTACATGGCAGGATATTAAAAAGGCAGTGATGCAACACTGCACTCAGAGGTCCTGAAATGACCTTTTGTCAGACTTCTGCTCCTGTACCTCTATTTCCTGTTGCTGCTCTTGGTTGCTGCCATACATTTGCTGGAGAGCTTGCTCCAGTTCACGGTTTCTCTCCAGGAGGGTTTTGCCCAACTCTGCAGCCAAATGGAGATCTGTGCACAGAAAGACAGCCCACACATAAACAACACTCTAAAGTTACTAATAATAACTTCATAAGGGAAGGAAAATTAGATTTTTCCGCTCATCTTTAAATGCTCACACAGTATAAAGGGCAGTTCTTTATGACAGTGACAATACGCAGGATATTTAGTTCACTGGGCTGACAACATAACCCTTCACCTTCAAACTAATGATGTACAGTTGTAGTGGAAGTAGAAGTTTTGGACATAGACTATTGTCATGAATGTCATGACAATATTGGGTTTTTAATTATAAAACAAGAATCTGGTGCACAGTTTGAAGGTTTTTAAGGTTTTCTGGAATCAACACAGGGTCAAATTATTCATACAGTGTCAAAAATATACATACAGCACACCTAATAGGCATATATATTACGTTACACCATGAGCCAACTTTTGGCAGCCATGATCAAGGTTCTGGTAGAATTCTGGTTGGATATTTGACTGCTTTTCTTGGCAGAAATGGTTGACTTCAATTAAATATTTGGGTTTTCCTGCACAGACCTGATTTTTAAGCGCAGTCCACATATTTTTTGATTGAGTAGAGGTCAGACCTCCACTTTCATTATACCATACACTTTGAATAATGTACTAGTTCCACTGGCAGTAAAACTGACCCAGAGCATAACGCCACCACCACCACCATGCTTAACAGTTGGTACACTCCTCCAAACATACCTCGATACCTTTTATACCTGTTCTTGTAGTATTTCATTACAATACTATTTAATTTGGTCTGACTACTTGCCGGTTGAGACAATGGACCATGAACATAGTGTTATACTGTGCTCCTGGATCCTTGTCAAGCCAGTGTCAGACCGCAGCGGTTGAGGCATTCTGCTCACAGCAGCATTGGTGGTTGAGGTGGACTTTACCCAGCAAAGCACTGTTCGGAGGGAAGTGCCTAGCTGTTGGACACTTCTCTACAGGGACTAGACATGCCATGTGTGTACATTTGCACATGTGTCCACAAACATTTGGACATACAGTGTAGCTTTCACTCCCCAGTCCATATGCTGAACCTAAGCGGTCAAAACAGCTCGTTTGGAATGAACTGATTTTGCTAAATCCTTTTATCTATGGTTTCAGCATATGGACTGGGGAGTGATAGCTACACTGTATGTCCAAATGTTTGTGGACACAGATGTCTGGGTTTCAGCCCAGACAGCTTTTTGAATACATGAATGAATGATGCTATTTATACATACATTACATCCTAAACAGGAACATAAGCAACCTGCTTAACTGTAAGAGATAAAAGAGATAAGGTGAGGATGGAAAAAGTCCATCACCTTGTCAGTACAGAACCCACCAGTTTGTACAGTAAGTACAAGTCTCTGTAGTTACTGGGTAATATGCCTTGGTGTGTAATAAGCCTTTCTGCATTGAAGGGTTAAGTATTTTAAATGAACTACAATTCAAAAGTGTACTATTAAATTTTAGCTATGGGTTTTTAATTGCCAGTGAGGTCACTTGTATTGTTGGACCTTATGACTGAAAAGAGTCAGTCTTCGTTATCCTGGCATCTGGGCATCTTTGTGTCCTTCAGGTCTCTGAAGGTGTGAAAGTGCTGAGGTGTCACAGGATGTGGTGCAAACTGAACTGTCACAAAGCCACATTTCCGCAGTGAAGCAGACTTTGATTGGCTGCATTGAATATAGTGTGTATATATATATATATATATATATATATATATATATATACACACACACAAAGGCAGAGAGAGTATAAAAGTTGATTGCATTTTATAATCCCAACTAAAGTAACAAGACCAAATGATGAGCCTCAGATCCACACCTGACTACAGTCATTTTGCAACTCTCTGTATGATGTTCCCTCAGAAGACCACAGTCGCCTGTGTTCACGCTCTCTTACAGTAACAACAGAGTACATACTGTAAAATGAAACCTTACCATGTTCCAGATCCTGGTGGTCGTACCACGGCTCTTCCTCTTTAATCTCGAACTCCTCCTCAGCGATCATGTCTGTGAGCGTCTCCAGTCTCCAGTGAGGAACGCACGGAAGGCTTACCATGCAGCGCACTGAGGGCTGTACATCACTCCCCTGCAGATGATCTAGTGCACTCAGCTTGCAGACACAGTTACAGCAGTGACGATCGAGCTCCGGCTGGTCTTCAGGTGGTCTGCCCTAACAGAAGGACGCTGGACTGCAAGGCGCATCCCTGACTCTTAGCAGGAACACCAACACCATCAACGTGGCGCGCGCTCTCTGCACCCCAGATAACGGAGTGACGCACGCTAATCTATCGGAACAGCCCACTGCACTCTCCTGTAGAGCTGTTCAGTGAAATCAGCACTCAAGTAGAGGTAAAGGTAAACGCTGACAAGCTCAGAGTAAACAAAACCAAAAACAACAGCAAAATAAATAAATAAACAAAATAAAAAAATAACTTAAAAAAACAACCAAACAAATAAATACATAAATAAATACAATTGCAAAATCATTTAATCTATAAACAGAAATAATAGAAAACTAATAAATAAAACTGTTGCTGAATATACCAGTGCACTTTTTAATTTTTAAGAATTTGGCCACTTCCAACGTTTCTGCTCCCTCTCTTTTTCCAGCCTAATGATGACCAGCCTAATGGTCACCTCTTTGGATCACATGTTTTATTTAACCATATCTTTTATTTATCAATTAAAAGCCCAATGGAGAGATTATGTAAAAAAAGCAAGCTGCAAGTCCCAATTCATTTAAATTGGTTTTCTTAACGCTCTTAAATTAAAGCTGAAAGCTTACACATTAATCATATCTTCATTATAACATTTCAGATTATTTAAGGTGGTGTAGCCTATTTAGGCAAATATAAAATATAAAAAAATATATATAAATGCAGCATTTAATATTTTATTACCATCGTAATATCAAAGGCAATAATTACCTATTAATACTGCTGTATGCTGCTGAAATACACTAGAATAATAGGTGATGTTATTAGAATATATAATAAAGCACTATTTTACTGTCAACGCACTCAGGCAGCTGATTAATCGATTACAGGCCGCAGGAACCGACAGGGTCCGCGCCTGAGCAGTAAACCCCGGGAGGAGATGTGGCGCGCCACCTGCTGGTGGTCCGAGCTGATCACACACTGGTTAAAATGGTGATGACGAAGGAATTCACATCTAACCCAGGAAGCAATTCATCTGCACCGGCTCATCTCCTTGCTTTAGCGAACGCTTCACCGAAACAGTCCTTTATTAAGCAGCTGTTTGTTTTAGGGATTACTCTGAGACAAGATGAGGTCGTCTGAGCTCCACCACACCTACAGGTTTGTTTGTGTATTGGTTTGGTTTCGGTGGGACTGAGAGTATTTATAGTAGCTAACAACATCTGGAGAGATGTTCCTCCTGAAGTTCTCGAGAGAGAGAGAGAGAGAGAGAGAATAATGGCTTTTTAAAGTAGCTGCTTGTCTTCTCTGAGTCTCACTATGTGTTCTCCACAGATGAAGACGCTGCTTTTTGGAGCTTGGGTGGTGCTTTATGTGTCGGTTCTGCTAGCAGCTCGGAGGACGATGTGGTCTGGGAAGTACGTCCGCAGTCCGCTGGCTCGGGCTGCCTTTATGAACATGGTGACCAACACGGAGTTTTCAGAGCACGAAGCCCAGGAGGTAAGATGCGTCTTCCTGCTCCGTGAATCTCCACGAGAGGATGTGCATGTGAGGGATGATGGCCCCTGTGTCATTTCAGTGGTACCGCTGCTGTCCTGACCTGCTCGGGGAGAGGGTTCGGCCGCTGTTTGTGCAGAGTCAGCTGGACGCAGACACTCAGGCGTTTCTTCAGAGGAGTGTGGAGAAATCTGGGTGGCTTTTCACCCAACTCTACCACTCGTTCTTCTCCACCATCTTTAGTCCCATCATCTCAAGAACGTCGATCAATGGGTACCTCGTTGTTTTTTCCCCTTATTGATCCTCCTCGGAGTGATTTGCCTAGGTTGAACGTACAGTACTGTGCACACTTCTTTGGCACATATGCAAATTACAGTTCTTCTAGCAAAGCTATGAAGTGAGTCTCCTCAGAGAAAAATACTACAGTTAGAACATGTAACTTTAATACAAAAAAAAAAAATAGATGTTGTTCATGTCATTATGTTTTCTGATGAACAGGTTTCTGGGCCGTGGTTCTATGTTTGTCTTCTCACTGGATCAGTTTCAGCGCCTGCTCCGAATTGATTCAGACTGGAAAGGAGAAAGGCTCCTGGACCTAGGGGCTGGGGATGGTGGCGTCACAGATGTCATGGGCTCTCATTTCAGAGAGGTTTACGCCACTGAGGTGTCTCCTCCTATGAAGTGGCAGCTCCAAAGAAAGAACTACAAGTGTGTTCATTCCCCAATATATTTAATATTCTCCAAACGCTTAGGTTTGACCATGTAAACTAGTGTTACACAGGACGTTAAGGAGTTAGGCCACACACAGGAGTTGTCAGGGTTGGTTCTCAGTTCTCCAAAAATCAGTTTCAGGACTCTGGATGTATTCTAGCAGTTCATGTTGACTCCTTCCTCCAAATGTCGGCATGAACAGTGGGCCAACCGACAAAAACGGCAGCATGCAAGTTACACGTTTTTAGCGCATGATCCCCAATTTTTCGGTCTCTATTAAAAAAAATCGACCAGCAGCCTGGAAAGGGAGATATCCTGAACATTATAAAAGGGCAGGTTTGTTATGTTGGACGTTTGCTAGTGTAATCAAGGCTTTTAAAGACTCCCGGAAATGAATACTGCTTCTATAGCGTATGGTTTAGGCCTGCTTCTGAAGAAATGCAAACCCCTACATGACTACACATTGCTTGACATGCAGGAACTGTTTCCGTTTTTCAGGGTGTTGGAAATTGACGAGTGGCAAAGGACAGGATTCCAGTATGATCTGATCAGCTGTCTGAACCTGCTGGACAGATGTGATGAACCCCTGGAACTGCTTAGGGACATTAAGAATGCTTTGGTTCCAGGCTCAGGGAGGATGATCCTGGCAGTAGTTTTACCCTTTCATCCCTATGTGGAAATAGGTAAGACGATGCAAGAAGTAACAGTGCTGTGGATCTTTTTGTTTGTTTGTTTTTGTTTTATAGATGCATATCAGTAGCTGGAAAATCTGGTTCATAATTGGAATTTTTGCTTGTAGGTGGGAGATGGGTGCGCCCAAAAGAGCAGCTCCAAGTGAAAGGCAAGACCTGGGAGGAGCAAGTTACAAACCTGTCTGAGGAAGTTTTCCAGCAGGTTGGGTTTGAGGTGGAGGCAGTCACACGCCTACCCTACTTGTGTGAGGGTGATATGAACCAAGATTACTATGTGTTAGATGATGCAGTATTTGTGCTCAGGGCAAACGAGTGAGGTTATTTTTTCTCTGTACTGTAAAGAACTTGAACTCCCTCATGGTTTTGCTGTAATATGTTACATTTCTTAGAATCTTATCATTTTGGGGAGGATGTGGGTTAAGGGTTTAACACGAAGTATCTTAAAGGGCTCAATTTAAAGCTGACGTCAATAAGTTTGTATTATGTACTACATCTCAGGATAACTGGAACTAGTCTAGATCAGTGATTAGGTCTCTGATTGCATCTCCTTATCTTTTTACTCCAGTATGCTGGACTCAAATAGGTGTATTTCTTTATTATGGTGAGATGATTGGTTTAGACATTTCCATTTACACATGATTTAATACACATGACTTTGTGTGCTAGCTTCCCAGATACCATCATTGCACACAGGGGCACCATATAAAGGGGGCAGGTTAGGCCCCCCATTATAAGGGTCTGTGAGTGACCGTCCTAAATAGTTAATAATAAGTATTAATAAAGTATTAATTGAGTTTTTAGGCATAATTGTTAGAGTTGGGCCCAGTGTAATATCTTTTAATGGGGCCCAAAATCCCTGGCAACGCCCCTGATTGCACATGGATGTTATTCCTCCAATCGGTATAAGGACAGTCATTGTTAAAGTACTAGTTGCAGAATATTTTTGAGCACTGTGGTGCATTTGGAGGATAAACCTTATGGGGGAAAACCCCCTATAACATTTATTTACTGTGTCTATGCATTAGTTACACATTATAATTCATGAACCTATATACTGTTAGAGAGGAGGGGGTAAACTGGAACAGCAGTTCGTTTTGTTCATATAGCACAAAAAACCCCTCTCTCCCCCCTTGGCCCCCTGCATGATGAAAGAAGCACTCCTTAAGAAATCCTGAATGCAATGTCGTTTGATTTTTGTAGGATGTAGAATTTTTTAATCATTTCTAATCTTTGTATTTTTTGCATTTGAAATACAAAAATTAAGGTATTCATTTAGGCATAAATGAATTTACATCATTATAATATGATATGGCAAATACTATAGAAATATGTTTTTATAAAATAGAAAATGTTGGTGGTGTTTACCCTAATGTAGTGTAAGACCTGGGGTCCTACAAACTTCAAAGGTACTGTTTTACATTTTGGCCTGTAGAATATAAGGCCATTTCCAGCTAAGGGCAGAGGTGGTGCTGTAACACTCCATGTGAACTACAGTCGGGTCCTTAAGTATTTGGACAGTGACACAGTTTTGCCTCTGTATACCACCTCGATTGAGCAGTCAAATGTGATTAAAATATAAACTTTCAGCTTTAATCCGATGCGTTAAACAGAAATATTGAATTTTTGCAATTCATACATGTAATTTTTTTACATAGGTTCTCCATTAGTCAAGACAAAATAACAGCAGTCATAAATATTAGGATTATTTCTAATAGTTGGATGCAAATCCTTAGCAAGCAATGGCTGCCTGATGTCTGAAACCCATTGACATCACCAAGTGCTAATTTTTCTCCTTTGAGATGCTTGATCAGGCCTTTACTACAGCTGCCTTCAATGATCGTTTGTTTATGGGTCTTAGTGCCTTCAGTTTTGTTGTTCTTTATGAATGTTCCGTTTCTTTGCTTTCACCGTATGTTTGGGGTCATTTATATATCACTACTGTTTTTTTGTCACTTGAATAAAACTGAACAGAAAGAAAAGCTCTATACACATCAGAATTCATCCCCCATTATTTTATCAGCAGTCATATCATAGACAAACACCAGCGACACAGTTCCATTGGCAGTCATACATGTCAAAGCCACAACAGTGCCTCCACCATGTTTGACAGATGATGTGGTATGTTTTGGTCTTTCCAAAGAATCTTGTTCCAGAACTGGGCTGGCATTTTTTCCTAGATGTAATCTAGCAATCTAATCTGATATTTTTGTTTTCGGAATATGACCAGTGGTTTACTCTGTAGAGGTAAACCCTTGGTATTTACATTTGTGAAAGCGTATCTTGATTGTAGACTGTGACCTACCTCCTTGAGATATGCTGTTGCCGTAGCTAGATTTTGTAAAAATGGATTTTATTTACGAGGAAATAGTCCTGGAATTGTCGTGTGTGGTGTTCCAGGCCCTTCCAGTGCACTTTTTTATATTTTTGCTGTCATTAAATAATGGGGGAACAGGCGTGGACCTCGCCATGGAAATGCTTGTCAGGCAATTACCCAGTTGCTTTTGCGCATATGGAAAAGAAGGGACTATGTAAAGAAATCTCCTGAATTGTTAATGCAGTAGTTTTTGTCAGTCCCCTGAATTTACTACAGCTTTCAAACAAATATCTCGCTTCACCTTTGAGGTGGTGTACAGTGCTGAAAAATGAGTTGTGTCACAATCCAAATACCCGACTGTCTATACAACTTTGAAATCCAGTAACTTGACAAACAGTGTGACCACTGGACAGCATGACCAGATGCAAGCATGCTATGTTGTAATGTGTTGTTATATGTTAAGCTGTAATAATGAACATTCTGTGGGATTTTTGCTTTTGCTTTTGCTACAAACAAACTTTGCCAAATATTTCTAGCTGTTATGTTTTTTGACTTGCATTTTACATTGATCCTCATTTATGTCTAAATGTAATCAGAATCAAGATTAGATCTCTGTGTATGTCTTTGAAAGATGCCATATGTCTGCAATAGGTGAAGGGTTGTTAGAAGTGCCCTGATTTTGGCTGTAAGATTTTTTCTGTACTTTAAACCTGGTGGATATTATTCAGCCTCCTATCCCAGTCTTTTCCCAATGCTAGAATGGAACTACTGCAACCGATATCCACAGTTTTGTTTTGTTTTCTAGTAAGGAACCGGTATTGCTGATACAATGACTGCAGTTGTAATGCAGTTATTAACATTTAAGCTCTTTCAGTGTTCATACATAATAAATGTACAGATCACATTAATATGCACCAAGAGCTCCAAAACAACACATCTGGAGTAAATAGTAAACACACAACATACACACAATAAAATAGATATGCTATTCATACACTACTGCACTGATCCAAATACATGACAGAAATATTCAGATAAGGCAGATTGCTGTTCACAAGGGCACTTGACGATATGAATTGTTCAGATGTAAGTGTGATGGAGCTGTTCAGGTAAAGTAAGTGAAGCGCAGGGTGCAGAGTAAGTATGTATGAGGTGAGGGTGTGGTGGGGTTTGTCCACAGAGATCCATTATGGGATGATTTCCTTTGTTGTAAATTAAGTAAACAAATTAAATATAATAATAGTATTATTATAACGTTAGCTAAATAAGCTACGCTACATAAATAATTGGATCTATTGAATATTGTATGAAATAATATGAATATCATTTAGTGTGCCTTTTTTTTGCATATTTATGTTTTCAGACTACTTTCAGATTGTAAGATTTGTGTAGTATTATTATATCAAATATTATAATTTTAACTACATTAGCTATGATCCATAAATATATATATATATATATATATATATATATATATATATTGTATATCGTGTGAAGTAATACAATATTTTTGAATATTTGGCACTAAATTATTTTAGTATTTTAGTATTTAGTATTTTTATATATATATACATACACACACACTAATTATTATAATCAATAACGAGTATGCATATTATTTTATAGTATTATTATTAAGAATATTATTATAATCTTAGCTATATAAGCTATGATACAAAAAAACATATTAAAAAATGTGTGAAGTAATATGAACGTGTTTTGTATTTTTGAATATGTGACATACTAATGATAATAATGATTTCAGACTATACCGTAGTTCCAACAACTAATATTTATAATAATCAATAACGAGTATTATTAGTATTATTATTACGAGTATTATTATAATGTTAAATAAGTAAACTGGTAAACTGCGCCCTTTTTTCTAAGTTTACTATAAACCCGGTCTGTCCCGCCCTTTCCGGGGGTGTCAGCGCTGTGCTCATCGGCTCCAGCCCCCCTCGCCCGGCTCTATTGGCCGCTCAGCCCGCTGGCCACGTCCCCGGGCCACGTCGCGCTCTCCTCGCCATCTTTCAACTGGGAGTGGGGCAAACTGCCGTGGACTCGCCTGCCCTTCTCTCACTTCGGTGGAACCGCTCGGTGCTGTTGAAGCGCGGTCCGACCTGACTGCTATTCCTCGTTTTCCGTCTGTGTCTGAAGGCCGTGGTCTCTCACCGCGCGGGCAGAAACATGAACATCTTCAGACTCACCGGCGACCTCTCGCACTTAGCGGCTATCATCATCCTGCTGCTCAAAATATGGAAAAGCAGGTCCTGTGCCGGTAAGAGGATCGATTTTATGAGTTCGCCTGCAAAGAGCAGCAGCTCTGCACAGACAGGCTGCGGCGGTGGGTTTCTGGTCGGGGGAGATTTGGCTGCATGCTGGGGATTTCAGTTAGCCGGAGAGCTAAACTAACTCGGCCGGCTCAGAGGCTCGGAGGCTCTCAGCGGGGTCGGCCAGGCCGCGACTCCACAGAGCGGACGGAGTAACTTCACTGACAGCCGGCGCTGACCAGCTCAGTCGGACTGGTTCTCAGGACTTTGCTCATGGTGTTTTCTTATCACTTTTACTGCCGGCGTTATTCGGCCTAGGTGGCGTTTCAACGTCACGCAGACGGTTTGGAGCAAAGTTAGCTAGACGTTAGCCTGACTTCTCAATTACCACGTCAGATTTTCTTCAAGCTATTAAACTTATTAGGCTCATCAGGCTGTATGATCAGACCCCAGATCTGGGTGGGATTAGCTCGCGCTAGCTTTGTGGGGTCTTTGCGTCTCCGAGGTGAACGTTAACGTCAACTGCTAAATATAAATAAAAGCATGCAGTGCCCGCATCCAGCAGTCCTTGTAGTTTGCAGATCATGATCTGAGAGGTTAATTAATGTCAGACTCTAGGGTAGTTCAGTAGTCCACTGTTAAGGCAGGGGTTCATTCATTCTGTCTGGAGGTTGTGCATGACCTCTGACGTGGCAGGATGTAGCCCGACGTTCCTACAGTGAGCACCAGTCATCACTAAAACTGAGGGCTGCTGGAGTTCAGCTGCAGCCCAGTGATGTCTGTATGTTTATTAATGTGAAAACACCATTTATCACAACCTCAAGACCTGCCATGATAACTGAGCACACTTTCTACTAGTGCTTTAGTGAGTCTTACTAAATATGAGAAATCATACTTTCCTTTTTTTTGGCCTGAGTAGCTGATCTGGGCTTTTAGGTAGTAGTAGCCCACCTCTCAATGAGTCTTGTCTTGTTTGCAGATCTCCTTCATTACACAACCCCTTCATTTAAATACGTCCCTTGATTCAATTTATTTTAGGGAGTGGATGGTGGTGTCAGCAAGTTAGTCTCATTCTGTTGACTTAGTTACTGTTGACATTGCGGTGCTCCTGGTGTAGCAGTGGAGGTGATGAACGTGAGATTACAAAACAAAAGGACTGTATTTGAGTCTTGTAAATCAGAGATGCAGTGCGATCCTATTTCACACCATATGGTCATGGAAGAACCTTCACAACAGTGTGAGTTAAAGCTGTGTTAAAGAAATCATCTGAATGATGGAAGAGTGCAAGCATTCATCCTAAACTGGAATTATCTCTTCGTATTATGTTCTGTGTTTATGTTGAAATTGTTTTGGTCCTGCAAACGTCTATAACTGGAAATGACGTGCTGTCTTGAACCAGGTCTTCCTCAAAGGAGAGATTATAATTTCAAGGGACCTCCTGGTTAAATAAAGGTTAAAAAGTGTAGTGTTTCAGAAGTCCCACAATGTTAGCAGAGCAATGTCTGACCTGTTGTTGCCTCTCTTTTAGGCATATCTGGGAAGAGCCAGATTCTGTTTGCCCTGGTTTTCACGACTCGTTACTTGGACCTCCTCACCTCCTTTATCTCTCTGTACAACACCACCATGAAGGTGAGCTGGCGTGGACTGCTGAACTCTTCCTCCATCAAGTGTTCCCACACTGCGATACTATCTTACAGTGTGTCAGTACGGTATTGAGTTGTTTGGGGGGGGGGGGGGGTGATAAATAAATAAATAAATAAATAATAATAAATATAATGCAAATTATGAAATTTCATCCTTGCAGTGTAAACCTATATATATATATTGTATCCGTGGTGATGGGAATCAAGTGTTGTGATGTCTACAACACAAATATAGTGTTTTCTTACTGATCCAAACAAGAGTTTGCATGTACGTTATATGTAAGCAAACTGTCGGAGGCTGTTTCTCTGTGCAGTGCACTGAATGTAGCTACTTCTTGCCCACAGTTTTATCTCCAAACTATTGTAAAACAAGGTCCAGCATCAGCGTCAAGTGTTTGTATCCATTTCATGTATAACTGTGTGAGGCAGTGTTTAGACAGATTCAGTTCTGCATGTGTCTGGTTTTTGTCAGCTACAGTATGAGCAGTTTTGACCGGATAAGCGCCTGTAGAAGGTAGCAGTTCACACTAAACCACTCTGAATGAGTTTGTTAATCTTAACTATTACATTTAGCCGAAATGAGAAAATCTGGTGGAGTTTTCCTTTAGGCAGTTCCTCCCCTGTTATGTTATGTTTTCTTAAGTTTCCACGTTTTATTTGGCACAGGTCATATACATCGGATGTGCATACGCCACGGTCTACCTGATCTACGTCAAGTTCAAAGCCACCTATGATGGCAACCATGACACTTTCAGGGTAGAGTTCTTGGTCGTTCCTGTGGGTGGCCTTGCTTTCCTCGTCAACCACGACTTTTCTCCTTTGGAGGTAAGATCGTAATTTCAACGCTTTCTGTTTCGTACTCATTTCTTTGCTTTTGTGTGTTCATCTTTCAGTGCGAAACGTCCATAGACACATACTGAACATTGCTGTTTCCCTGTACAGCACTGAAGTAGTATTAGTTGAAGTGTATGTCTCGCAGTATAGTGTATTTACAATGTTCTGGATATATGGGGGGCGGGAAATAATGTTAAAATCATAAACAACCTTGACTAGTGTATGTATCTTATCTTGGCAGGTCCATTGGTTTTAGCTTTAAAGCATTAAGTATTTTGGGAACTTGGTGAATGTGTCCTTTGCTGGTGTATGAAAGCCCTCTTCCTCCTCCTGGTGAATGTTTCTTAATTGAAGCCTTTTTGTTCATGTGTCGCTGTAGATCTTGTGGACCTTCTCCATCTACTTGGAGTCCGTGGCCATTCTGCCTCAGCTTTTCATGATTAGCAAGACTGGAGAAGCTGAGACCATCACCACCCACTATCTGTTCTTCCTGGGGCTCTACCGGGCCCTTTATCTCATGAACTGGATCTGGCGCTTCTACTTTGAAGGATTCTTCGATATGATTGCCATTGTGGCAGGCGTTGTCCAGACAATCCTATATTGTGATTTCTTCTATCTCTATGTAACAAAAGGTAAGTGAAGTGTGAGCTTCTTTATGATCAACTTGTTTTTATTTTATTCTTGTTTTTACATTAGCTTTACTTTTTATTTCATTAAAAACTAAAGCATAAGGGGTTGTTTTGTCCTCATGGAGTTTGATCTAAACTGCATTGCACAAATGGAGAGATTGTAGAGACACTGAGCTGATTGATTGGACAGTTACCTCACCATTGACCTTTCCCAAATGCAGATTGAAATGCAGTTCAGTCTGTTTTCATCTGTGAGTTCTAGTTACTTAAATCCATGATTTACTGCTTTCAGCATGTGCTAAAACACTGGAGCACCTTCATGTTTCTCCTATTGACAATATATAAGAAATGGACCCAGTCCTCCCACTTTGTACTTCCTTAACCCATCGGTTTGATCCAAGTTTAGCTCCTAGTTTAGCTCCTTAGATCTCCTCTAGAGCTCCTTCTTTCTGTTCCTCCCATTGACAGTTTATAAGAACTGGACCCAGCCCTCCTGTCTTCAGTGCTTATGGTGCAAATATCCAGAGCTACTCAGCACATATTTCTGTGACCGTCACAAGTCATTAAACAGACGCCTTCACAACATACTGAATATTCGTTACAGCTTGCTCCATCATCAGCTGTTTGTGTGGCCTATGACACACTGTTAAAGGAAAATGTTTATATAATATTTTGTATTAAATGAAATGATTATTACAAAATCCCATTCATTTTTACTTCTTGTGTGTTTTGATATGATTGCTTAATATTATGATTTTGACTAGGTTATCATTCCATAAAACAATAACACCAATATAAATAATGGTTAAACAGTAAATCTGAGCATAAGAACATCAGAGGCAACAGTCAGCCGTATCTCCTAAATATAGGTGGTCAAAAAACTCTTCCTGTGGGTCCTAAAATTGTCCATGTTTCTGTTTATAGTGCTGAAAGGAAAGAAGCTGAGTTTGCCAGCTTAAGTGCCAGCTTGAAGCCAGAGCTTTGGCAGCCGCGCGTGGGAGCATGGGACACCGCTGACACCAAGTTTGAGTAAGATGCCTGAGACGGAGTGCAAAAGGGATCCACTTCTGTTTTTCCTAATCCATGACCACGTCAACAGCTCTGGGACGTTTTTTTTTTTTATTCAAACAATGGCAAACCCGCACAGCTCCCCCCATTGGATTTCTGTTTTATTCATTTTTGCCTTACTATTTTTATTATAATATACCAAGGAAAAAAAGTGTTTTGTAGATGAACTGTGTATTCCCTTCAGTTGTTCTCATGGCATCATAAAAAGAGCTGAAATTGCCTAAAATTTGGCGGTGTTTGTAATGGTCAAGGGGACTTATTCTTATGCCGAATATTGATTTATATTTGTAAGAGTATTTGCAATCTGAATTCATGTACGTTGTTTACTGAACCTCTAGATGAGTGGTGGTTGGCAGAATTGTTTGAGGAACGGTTGTTCTGACTTTGTCACCCTGTACATTCCTTTTATTAAGGAAGGTTAATCTCAATACAGTGGTTTGCCCCATGCTCTCAGCTCTTTTTGTTTCATTACAATGAAATGGCACCTTTTCAGTGTTTCCTAAGTTTTTGAGATGAAACATTTCAAATTAATCAAATGTCTAGCAATGTGGAAGCTGACGTTTGGTTTATTGTTGTTTGTTTGTTTTTTCTTTCTTTCTTTCTATAGCCCCCCCCCCTTCTCTCTTCTTTCCTCGCAGGTTTGCCCATCTAAATTATGGATGCATCAGTTTGTAATTTCATTACTATAAATGACCTTTTCAACTACTTGGGCATTTCATTTATTCAAATAATGCTTTATTTTGTGCTTTGGATATTATTATTATTTCCCCCCTATTGACACACATTGAGCATATGTATAGTGTAATATGAGCCAATGTGCTTTTTAAAATTTTATCTGGTGGTTCTAAAATTCTGGAAAAAAGATGACAATTTCTTGAGGTAGCATCTAACTTAATAACAGAGGGGTCTGGGTTTTTATGAACGTTTATCTCCTTTGTATTAAAGATCTGACTTTACTCAGAACTACGAGCAGTAGCATTGCCCACAGAGTTGCAAAGCATGATTTGTATATTGAGCTTTTCTTTACTGCTATGTTTTATTTCTAATCACTGAGGGCTGGGCATTGTTGCAAATTTGTTGAGCAGAATATTTTTAATTTCTAGATTTTTTTTTTGTGGGGGGGGGGGCTTTTTTCATAGATATTTTTATTTAGCTTTGCATGATGTCCACCTCAAATAAAAAAAATATGGGAAACACGATTTGTTTTACTGTGTTTGTTTTCTGAAATACAACTGTCACATATACAAATATATTAGACATCCCAAGGTTCTCTGCCTTTAAGTTATGCTACATGAGATGAGGGCAGTAAATGTGTAAGACCCTAAATTGTCGACTATGCTGCCACTGTTGGACCCTTGAGTAAGGCCTTTTACCTCTCTGCTCCAGGGGTGGCATAATGTGGATGGCTGCTCTCTCACCATGATTTTCCAAGCTGGGATATGTGAAGAGGAGAACTTAATTCTACTGTACTGTAATTCTAAGTATAAATGACAAATTATTATAATTATTTTTATTATCATTAGCTCACTTTAATACAATGGAGTGTAACAGGACTGAACTTACATAATATTATTTATTATTCACATTATGTGTGGCTTGCTGTATTACTGGAGCTTGAGTTGAGCAGGGCAGCATTAAGGTTATTAAACCTTGTTGTCCAACGAACACTTCCATTTATATATAGTGAATGTGTAAATAAGCAAATTGTATTAAGTGATAATTACAATATTATTACTTGTTTTACTGTACTATACAGTATTTACTACTGTAATAGGTGGCAGTCATAAAAAATACATAATACTATTCATGGTTATTATATATATATATATATATATATATATACACATACAAAATTATATATATATATATATATATAATTTTGTATGTGTATATAAACACGTTAAATTATTAAGCAAAATTAAATTACATAATATTTACAGTATCATTACAATTTTAAAAAGTAACAGCCTATTAGCATATTACTAATCCTTGTTAACCAAACTGACATTTGCAGTAGCAGCAACAAATGTATGTGTGTATAAATTTCATGGGAACTGCAGAATTATTACTACAGCACATGTTATGATTAATATGGCACAGTCACCGCCATGATGATTTTATTACCGCACGTTTCCCGGAACTGTAGAAAGTGTGAGTGTAGAAATCTGACGGAGGATTTAGGTGTTACACACCAAAACAGAAAACAACACACAGGCTCGCCGCTCAGGCTGAATCTGCCGCAGTGTTGACCAGACAGCAGCTCGTCCACCACATTATACCGCTGGCCGTCTTTTCTTTTAGTGTTAAAGATGTTTGGGTGCGGGGCTGAGGAGCTGTGTGAAGTGTGATGTAACGCTGCTGGGAGCGCTGCTGTTTCCTGTAGGCGAGGCTGGGTCGTTGTGGTTTGGGCTCTGTGCTCTAATGCGGACTGAAATGCCACCGACGGCGCACGGAGTGGTGGTCAGCTAGCACCGACAGGGTCACACTCTGAATAACCTCACCTCGACGTTGTGTGGTTCGGTTCCCGTCTCCTGGTGTGTGCTGCTGGGCGGTGGCGGGGTTCACAGCCCGTGTTTTGGTCTTCTGACCATAGGCGAGGTCAGCTGTCACGATGCCGGGCATGGTCGTGTTTGGGCGGCGGTGGGGGATAGCCAGCGACGATCTTGTCCTGCCGGGAGGGGTCGAGCTCTTCATCCGCGTCCTGTGGTGAGAAGCGCTGCTTTTGTCGTGTTTCCCCCCCAGATCGATCCCACCAGTGTTCACTTCTCACACCTCGTTTCTGCTCCGTTTCGATTCCGAGGCTGAGATTCTTCTCGATCCTCCGGGTTTAGTTGTGTCTTCTGTCAGATGTCTTCTCTCCTGAGTCCTGAGCTTTTACACAGCTTTGTTTGACTCAGTAAAAAATCAAGGGAGGAAAATAATGTTTAGAGACATAAACTCGAGGGAACGATTTATTAAATTGAAGGAATGATTTATTATATTTGATTGAGCAGTTAATCAAATTTAAGAAATTATTCATTAAATTAAAGTAGCATTTTATTAATTGAATGAATTATTTATTATATTTAAGATAATTATTTATTAAATTGAAGGAATGATTTATTATATTTGATTGAGCAGTTAATCAAATTTAAGGAATTATTCATTAAATTAAAGTAGCATTTTATTAATTGAATGAATTATTTATTATATTTAAGATAATTATTTATTAAATTGAAGGAATGATTATTTTTGATTAAGTGATTTATTAAATTATTTTTTAACTTGAAACAATTTATTAAATGGAAACATTTAATTTATTACATTTGAGGGAACTATTTATTAAATGTGAAGGAATTATGTATTAAATTGAGGGAATTATTAATTCAAGTAAAGGAATGTTCGAGAGAAGAATTCATTAAATTGAGGGAATGATTTATTAAACTGAGGGAGCGGATTGCTAAATTGATAAAACAATTTGTTAAATTGAAGGAACAATATATTAAATTGATAGAATGATTTGTTAAAGAGACTGCTTTATTAAATATTGGAGGAACTGATTGTTAAATGGGGGAATGGTTTATTAAATGAGGGAATACTTTATTAAATGTAGGGAATGGATTATTAAATGGAGGGAACAAATTATTAAATGAAGGAAATGTTTCATCAAATCAGGGCAATGTTTTAAGATGATCAGTATTATTTTTCTAAATTGTTACTTTAGGGTCTCTGTAAGATGAATAAAATGAGGATATTTTAGTGATGTAGTCCAACATCACCTAAACCCATAGTCCCCAAAGAGTGATCCGGGGGTGGGGGGATAGGCTGTGATGTATAGCCAGGGGGTCTGCCATAGTTTTCTGAGCCAGTATAAGCTTTACCGTGTATGGCAAGTAGTTTTACTCTAAAATGCCACCAGCAATAAGATGCATTCAATATTTCTCTAATGCAGTTATGAAATGTGTGCTAGTGATAATATCAGATCTGCAGATCTATAAATACAATCCGACTAGTCATATTGTCAGGACCACACATCATTAATGTAATTTTGAGGTTACCAGTGCTTTACTTGCAATCTGGTAAAAGAAATACCAGTAGAAATTGAAATTCCAGATAACCACACTGTAATTCTGATTAGTAAAATGTCCATGTATTCCTTAAATAATTTCTGACTGGTGTAAATACTAATTCAGGATAGTTCTAGTTTAGTTCTCCCTGCTGCAGGTGGTTATGAAGCAGTTATCTGCTGATACTGTTATGATTCTCATATCTTGTTCGTATCTGTTTAGTTTAATGTAATTTCCTTGTACAAATCTTAAAGCAATATGAACAGAAGAGATGCCCAGTATTAAATATTGACAGTGTTTTTAACAAGGACATGGAAAAAGAGAGTCCCTCATGAGATGGTGAGAAGTGTCTTGATAATACAGTTTAAAATGTTGTTATGCTGTTTAGATTTTTTTTGATTGATTATTTTTATATTTTTATACTGTTTATTTTTATCCCCTTAGTATTCAGAGACTGAGATTTCATTTATTTTATGTTGTGTAAAACATAGGAACATAATTCTGCATGGGATTGTGCGCAGCTTTGAATAGTTCTGCAATCCAGTAAGTATTCTTTGGGATATGGAGTCTCAAGTTCACACTAGTAATGGTTATATGCTCTGTTTTCTCGCAGGTGGATTGGGATTTTGGCTCTGTATGCCACCCGCGAAGGAAGATTTGATTGTCCCGGTGGGGCTCTTCTTCACAGCTACCTTGTTGTCCTTCTCGTCCTGCTTGCAGTCATTATCTTAACCTTATGTGCAGTTGTTTACATCAGTGCTCAGGGTAAGCCTTATCCATTGGCGAACTGTCGCCTATGACCAAGCTATGTACATAATGCACACTTTTACATGTTCATTAAAAATTGAAATGCACCTCTCATCTCTTTATCGAAGGAACCATAATGAATCCAGGTCCACGGCGCTCTATGCCAGCCCTGGTGTACCTTCGCGCCCTTCTTTACATCCCTGAGTTCGTTTGGGCCTGTCTTGGGGCGGTCTGGGTATCTGATGACAGCGGAGGATGTGAACCGGCTGAAGTTGGGATTGTAATAGGTGCTGTGATTGCTAGGTAGGTGAAATACTTGTACAGCTTTTAAAAGTGGAGTGGGAGCTGTAAGACAGCATACTCAATAAACTGGAGAATCCATGCACTTAGAAAGCCTCCAAATTTATTGAATGTGACAAAACTGTGGATAAGCAGTTCCCTACCTGGATGTTCCTGATTAAAGGAATAGTTTAGTGAAAAACATTTAAAATCACTTACCCCAGAAGCAGTCGATTAGCCGATACGTTTTTGATATCTGAGGTTTGTTCCTTTTGTTTAGCATGGGAGATGCTAGGCTAACTTTGCTAACAAACACTAGACTTCTGGATCTGGAAAATGTCTCAAAACGAATAAGGTATGACCATGACATTTCACTATATTGATTAAAAAAATCTTGTTTATGTAACTTTTTGTGGCAGATAAATTTGGGTGTGTATTTACCGATATGAGATTGGTGACAGTCTAGGTCCAGTGTTTGTTAGCAACGTTAGCCTAGCACTCATCAGAAATAAAATGTACCATGGCTGATTAAGTGTATCTGGGGAAATTAATTTAGAATTAGATTAGAGGAATTGGATTTCTTGCCAGTCTAAGGGTATTTTCTTGATTTTTGTCTCTGTTATTATATCAAATTTGCTTTAAAATATTAAAGATAATATCCACATGTTTCAAGTTAACTCCGCTCACACTATAATGAGACCCCACATGACCTACAGCTTCTTCTTAATATTTCCTCTGAAACCATATCTTTACTTGTGCACAGTTTGTGTTGGTGCTTGAAATGCAGAGTCTTGGGTTCACAAAAGTAGAGCAATGAGTGAATAAAATAATATATGAACAGTGAGAGGCAGAAGACGAGTTTCTGAGTGACCGTTTTACACAAACCTATGGATGGATGCATGAACCAACCAATTACAGATGTGGGGCAGATGACTGATGCATAAATCCCCCAATTGCAGATGAGAGGCAAATGACAGACACATGAACCCATGAAGACAAGTTTCTGAGTGTACAGTTTCACACAAACCCATAGACGGACGCACAAAAAATGTACAGGGGTACAGCCAGAGCCAGAGGCAGAGACGAGTATCTCGTAACTCCGGGTGATTCAATAGAAAGGGAGGGCTCTACAGATTCTATTAATTGCTATTAATTGAGACATTAAGAAATATCACATTTAACACTCCGGCACGGTCATAAACTCTAAAAGGCTTGTGTATTTTGACATCATTATGAAATCTGCAAAAAAGGTAATTCTGGCCTCCTAAAATTGATCCGTAAAATCTATGCGGCCAAAGCCATACAGGCAAATTTGGACATGATACATATTTCAAGGCAAAAAGGGTTCTTTGGCTTCTATCAGTGGTGGAACGTCTTTTGGTGATTGCAGTTTATCAAGCAAAGTAGCCTACTTTAGTAGAACCAGTGCCTTTATTAAAGAACCCTTTTAAGGATGTAGTGAATCACTGTTTAACGTCTTGATGACTGATATTACAGGCCTGCCATTTTTTTTGATACCCCTCTCCAGCTGGATCATCTTGCTGTCCATGTTGGTGGGTGTGTTGGTTGTGTTTGACCCGTTGGGCAGCCTGCGGCGGCCAGTGCTGATCGGGGAGCCTTTAGGTTTGAGGGATCTGGAGAGCAGCGAGTCTTCACAGCTCTTTTATACTGCACGCTCGCTAGCCACACGCGTGTGGGAGAGTCGACTGCGTCTGCTGTGTTGCTGCCTGCCTCAGGATGACAACCACCGGGCGGCCTTCTCCAGCATTTCCCAGCTTGTCAGCGGCTTCTTCTCTGTGAGTCTTTTTGGTTCAGTCGATTGACTAACAGAGACATGAGTGTTGGTTTTTATGTGTGCAGCTAATTTACAGCACTACTTTGTCTAGGACACCGACCTGGTGCCCAGTGACATTGCTGCAGGCCTGGCACTTCTGCATCAGGAGCAGGACAAAATGGAGCGGTGCAAAGACCCTGAAGATGTTATACCACACAGCCCGTCGTCCCCCATCGTAAGTCTGTTTCTCAGTACTGGGTTGGCTGGCCTGATTAATCTGAATATTGTATTTTTGCTGCATATTTGGAAGTTCTCAACTGCATTATAGCTTAAACTACAGAATTGATTCAGCAGAAGCGTTTTAAAGGAACTATTTGTTTAGATGGTAAAATTTTATTTTTTATTAAACAAACTGCACCACTTTACAAGATGAACAATAAAAAAATGCCAACAAATTGTATGTGTGGGAGCACTTTAAAATGTGCTGTACAAAATATGTAGTAAGAAATTATAGTTGATCTTGGTAGTTAGATTGACACTGGGGACACACAGGCAATCACTGAGTTAAAGATGTTGTGGTCGAGGGAGCTTTACGTAGGCTGGAGCATTGATGCATTAGCATGAACTCTTTTAACATGGCTAATAAACAGCCTGTATAGCCAAATAATTAACAACTTTTATTTCAACAGAAGTGTTTTAAAAGTATAATAATAAGAAACACTTTTACCAAATTCTTTATTTAATGTTATTATAAGACTAGTAATATAAATATATAAATAAAAGAATTCAGTAGCCTTAAAAATGTACATTCTTCAGTTCCCCTGGTTATTCATTTAAAGCAAAAGCCATTGTTCAGGCTGTGGTCAAGCGGCTGGAAGCAGTTTGTCCAATATCTGCATGTAGGTGCTACTACATATAGACCAGTTAAGGGGCAAGAAGCTGGGACCTTTAAATCTCTACGAATTGTAAATGGAAAATGTAGCAGCTGTAGAAACAGCTGCTACATGTGCATAAAACGTACAGGATGGTTTTGTGCATTTTGTTTAGATCCCAAAAAGCATATTTGGGGAGGGAAAAGAGGACCTATTGGTAGTGATCCTTTTTGAAGTACCACTAGTAGGCTACATGCCTTACTCATTATGCTAGCTGGTTATTGCCGTCAGACTGAGAAGTTACTTTAAATATTTAACAGCTGATTTTCATTCCTAATCTCTTTAAAGCGGAGGAGCTCTGGAATTCAGCTATAGATGCTTTTTAATAATGCAATAATTTGCCGTTTCAACAGTTAAAGGGAATAGAATATTACATAGTATTTGAGATTATTTACTGAGCAGTTCAAACTTAAATTTACATTTACATTTACGGCATTTAGCAGACCCTCTTATCCAGAACGACTTACAAAGTGCTTTGCTATTTACCCAAGAAAAACCTTAGCTAGTTAGAATAGACCAATAATTCAAAGGATACCTCTAAGCTTAGACATTACTAAACACAAGACAATAAGGTGACCATAGTACTCTAATCGTCCAAGTACTCAAATTAGCCCTCAGTCTTTTTATTTCTTTCCCAGCATGCCGATTATCACGTCTAAAGTAGTGCCATCATGTTAATTGCCAATCATCATCAATATCTGATTACAGCACCCAGGCTTATTACTGATTCTAATTTTTAATGTATTTGTTTTATTTAAATGTAAAGAAATGTTTTTTGGGTGGTTTTGAGAATTGTGAAAGGTGTACAGGTTCACTTTGGAAACACCAACAGGTCTATAAAGCCTTTAAAACATGGTTTTGACAACCTTTATAGTAGGTTAAAGTAGAGTTTAAATGAAACACTTTTAATGGTTTGTGAAAGTCATGAGAACATACCTTTGTTTTCCACGTTTGTGAAATTGTAAAACATGATCTACAGAAAAGAATATTTTCAATTACAGCAAAAAAAAGAAAAACTAATTTTAAAAAAATTAAATTCATCTTGACATCACAGCTAAGAAGTTAGAAAGTTAGTTAGTAAGAAGTTTTTAATCTGTGTAAATGCTGATTCTGAAATGTCTTTTTTCTCTAAATTAACAGTTAAATGCATTATGACTGAACTTCTCTCATGTATATAATCCTGCTGTCGGTGAACAGAGAGAAGATCTGGAGATAGAGCTTGAGAAAGCTGCACATTGCATGCAGTTTGCTGTAGCTGCTTATGGTTGGCCCTTGTATGTTTACTCCAACCCGTTCACTGGACTGTGCAAACTCAGTGGAGACTGGTGAGTCTAATCATATTACCATCCTCTTGATACTTTAATCTGCAAATGCTGACAACCGGCTAGCACGTAGCAATGGACATTGATCTGTTCCAGCTGTCGTAACCGTACTGCAGAGTACGACCTGGTTGGAGGAGATAACCTCGGCTGTAACTTCAACTCCATCTTACACGTCACAGGACTGCAGTACCGAGACTTTATCCACATCAGCTTCCATAATCAGGTAAGCGATTGTGTTGTTGTGCATAATTCCCACAGTTTGACTTTGGGAGTAGTGATTGGAGAGTGATTGGCTTGAGCTCTGTTGGTTGCTCTGTAGATCTACGAGATCCCGTTCTTTGTTGCACTGGATCACAAAAGGGAGGCTGTGCTGGTTGCAGTGAGGGGAACTCTGTCGCTAAAGGTGAGTGAGGGCTGGGTAATTGTTCTGTACGTATGTTCGAGAGATCACGACTGCTGTCCTGTCAAAAAGTGCAAAATTCATATTTTTGCATAATAGTAATAATATTTCTGTGTGTGTATATGTTTGTATATGTGTGTGTGCGTATGCATGTGTTAACGTGTACAGGACGCGCTGACTGACCTCTCTGCAGAATGTGAGAACCTGCCTGTTGAAGGTGTGTCGGGAGCCTGCTATGCACACAAGGTGAGGTTTAGTGTTGTGTTTATGTCACAGCATTCCTTCCAGTATTTTTTTCATCAGAAATGTACATACACAGGTACCATAGAGATGCATTGTAGCCCTTTTTATGATCTAGTGTAATAAGGTAAACAGTTTATCATGCCTCTGGTCCCAGTTTGTTTTACCTTTATATAAAGTACATGATTTTAGCTCTGATTTTCCTGTCACAGACTGGCAAGAAAACCCCTCAGCTTTCAGACACTTCAAAATGTTCAAATATGTGTGAAAGATTCGCTGACAGATGTAATGTAGTGCATGCAGTGATGAGCAGCTCAAGGCAAAAGAGTGTGTGGAACCAAACCCGCTGGGAGCATGATGTTGGCTACCAAAACAATAACAGTTACCACAAAAAGGTTTTGAAGAGAAGGTGCGTTAATATTACAGCCGAGAGGGCTAGAAAACACTGTACGCCAGTAGGGGGTGCTGGGTCACCTGAATTTATTATCACAATAAATTCAGTATTTACCTTGATTACGATTAATGATCAATTAATAAGTAGCTAGAGTTGCTCAGTGTTTGAGTTCTCCTCCATGTTGCTTTCACATCGCAGACTGGACTGGGCGGAGTTCTGTGAATACCCAAGCATTTTACAGGATTGTTTCTTTTTTATAAAAAGTTGGGCAAGGATCATGTTAATGGGTTTTGATTAATTGCTCAGCACTAACTCCTGCTTAGCACTCCTTGCATTTATTTCCGTGAGACCTGGAGAAAAGTAGTGTGGTGGTGTGAACACTTGTGTTGTGTACACTCCGCTATGTTCACATGGCACGTCATAGATGACAGATTTGTTGTGTAGTGTACATTTGGCATTGGACACCTAGAGTTGTTGTTGTTATATTACTATAATAATATAATATTAAGATAATATTGTGGTTTAATATATTTGATTAATATTACATGGTTATGTCTATGTAATAAAAACTATAGAATCCATTACATATGTATATTGCAATACAGATTTAAACCTGCATTTCTGCCTTTTTCCATTTTAATATTTGTCAGTTTTATCATGTGACAAAAAGATAAACAATTGCTTCTTTCTATGAAACAAGACTGCAAGCACAATAGTAATGTTTAATTTGATTCAAATCATGATAAATTGAAATAAATGACCCTTATATGATCTCTAAGTTTAGGCCACGTTCACATTACAAGCCTCATCGTTCAATTCAGATTTTTTGCTGTGATTGAATTCTTCTGTCTTGATGGTTCATATTTGTGTGAAAAAGTGAGTTACATGTGTATACATTATATTCATCTACATACTCTTTGGAACAGCCTGCATGTACACTTTCAATAGCGTAATATGAATAAACCACATGCATTATAAACATCAATCTAAGGCTGAATCCCAAATGCCTCTCTATGTCGAGTCAGTCAACTATGGCCTCCACACCTAAATAGTGCAATAGGTAGGTGCAGTAGGCATCTGTTCACACGGTCTTCAGTAGACATATAATGCAGTGTTTGTGTTTTGAAGCCCCCTTTTTCATGACCTTTGTAGTGCACTACTTAGGGCCTGGGGGGCCATTTGAGATTAGTAGCAGCTGAAGATATTTTGCTCCAAACAGCTCTCAGCTTTTTATTATTAGAGTAAAATGAAGATGTGCTATTCAGATCTGAACACTCATTAAGGTTCACACAGTTGGGTCACAATTTTAAGGGGGACAAAATCGGCACAGGTTTCAGTTGGTAATGGGAATGAAGCCAAAATGTAATAAGAAGAATTCAAGGCCTACATACCTCAGGTAGAACCTTGAAGAGGTAAAGCAGGTTCTGTTGACTCTGCAGTTGACTTGTTCAGACAGTATGATCTCTTTCTGTTTCACAGGGCATATCTCAAGCAGCCAATTATATCTATAAGAAGCTTGTCAATGATGGCATATTGAGCCAAGCTTTCAGCATTGCACCTGTAAGTCTCATTTGCCTATATGTACTTTTGTACTTTTCATAGGAGTACTCTCAGCTTGGTGTGAATCTGCATGTTATGTAAATGTATGTTTGTGCAGGAGTACAGGCTAGTCATCACAGGCCACAGTCTCGGTGCAGGCACAGCCTCCCTACTGGCGGTGCTGCTGCGTAGTACTTACCCCACATTGCAGTGCTATGCCTTCTCGCCACCAGGGGGCCTCATGAGGTATGTTTACACATTCAGAATCCTAGACATATTTATGATCAGTTATTTAGCTATAACTGTTGATTGGTAACATGGTGGCATGTCTGGTGGGACAGTCTAGAAGATATTACATCCCCTGAAATGCATTATTATTGTGTCTTCCTTTAGCAAAGCACTTTCTGAGTACTCCAAACAGTTTGTGATTTCCGTGGTTCTAGGAAAGGATCTGGTCCCCAGGTGAGGATTACATGCATAGACTGCTCTCCACACAGCTCAGTCTCAGTTCAATGTATTTGTAGGGGTGTTATTGTGGTATAGAAGCATTTTGTAGGCATAACTTTGCTTTTCAGGGCTTATGTTTGTGGAGTTAGTTTGGCTTCACTTCCCTAAAATTATTCAGTCTTCCAAAGTTTCTCTTTCACTGCCATTTTTTTTTTGAAGGTTAAGTATTCCAAACATGGAAGACCTGAAGAGGAGAATATTAAAGATGGTGTCCAATTGCAGCAAACCCAAGGTACTTTTTTTTATTTGGTTGGTTGGTTTTCTTACATCGCAGCTTTTTTTTATGGTGGAAAAGATTAACTAGGTTTCCCCCAGTATACACTATATGTGGACATTACACTATATGTGGTTTGTGGACATTCCTTCTTAGCTGTAATTTCATTTGCATTAAAGTGTATCTATTACTGACACAAGTGACGAGTGCAGAGCAGTACTTATATTGCACATTTTAAAATTAATTAATTTAATTAAACTCCAAAGTGCTTTTCAACCAAAACATAAGATATTAAAATGGGTTTAAAACAACTACAAAACATAGTTAAGATAAATAAAAGATAAATTATTTAAAAATAAAATCGATCTGTAATAAAATGTAGAAGCAAATGGAGTAGAATAGATCACAGTGTCAGTAATATAAAATAATAGTAATATTTAAAAAATAAAAATAATAGTGAATAGTAAAAATGCGTATAAAACACTATATTAAAGCCAGAATAAATAAGTAGGTTTTTTGGTTGCGTCTGTGCTGGAACTCGATTCCAGTTTTGTAATGAGTGTAATGGCTGAAAGTAGCATCACCAAATGTTTTTGTTCTGCTTTGAGGAACAGCTGAAAGAGCAGAAACGGAAGAGTAGGTCATAATGCCTAGTGTCAGCTAGGGGCGTATAAAGCCCCTCAGCAGTGGGCTGTGAGTGAGGAAGCTCCATCCAATGCCTCTGGATGAGATTGAGTGAAGTTTGCGATCCAGGGCTGATCATGCAGGGTTGCCTACCAGACCTCACTAAAGCTCTTTGGCTAATTGCAGTCAAATCCTCACAGCAAGGTTCCACAATCTAGTGGAAGGCTTTGCCTGAAGAGCAGAGACGGTTATATCAGCATAGATTTTGGAAGAAACATTGGATAAGCAAGTGTCCATTGTTTTGCTGTATAGTTTTTATGCACTGGTATTATTTAAAGGGGGGATTTGACGGAACACCCTCCATTTGTTGTGATTTTCCTGCATTTAAGTGGACAGACAGGACAAATTCATCAAAACCAGTTGTTAAACCTCAGTATATTCACTGTAGGTCCTGCCCTTTTCTACTAATTCTCTCTCTCTCTCTCTCTCTCTCTCGTTCTCTCGTTCTCTCTGTTCGCCAGTACAAGATCCTCTTGCATGGCTGCTGGTACGAAGTGTTTGGGGGAACTCCAGATGACTTCCCCACAGAAATGGAGAACCGGCGGGAGGAGGAGTTAAACCAGCCGTTGCTTGGCAATGGGAGCTTGTTGGTGCAGGGCTCCACCTCTTACCAGAGCCTGTCTTCAGATGACTCGCCCACCCACCCCACCCATTTGCCACTCTACCTGCCAGGCCGCATCATATACATCACAGAAGATGGACCCTCACGAAGGTTAGAGCACAGTAACCTTTTCCAGCTTGTCACAGCACAGATGAAGTTACTCTGAGGCTGTTTACACCTTGCATTAACATGCGTTTTTTGGTGATCAATGGTAATCAAGGTTCGGATTTCACTTGACTACATGAAAAGTCAGGTGTACGATCTGATAACTCAAACCTAGGGCTGGGCGATAAGGAAAAATTATTTCATCAGGATATTTAAAAACATTTTCATGATACACAATATTCATTATAATAGATGTGATCGCTGACAAAATGCATTGGTAGTCACAGATTTTTAAAAACTACCATCTGAACACGCTCCCATATTTAGTACAGTGATTTTTATGCAAACTCTGCTACACTTCATCCAGTTAAACCAGTCTAATAACTGTTTGTAATGAAACATGCAGTTCAGTATCCTTAATATGCTAGGAAAGCATATTGTGTATCACGATAAGAACATTTATCACGCTATAATAAAAAATTGTCATATAGCCCAGCTCTACTCAAGCCACATTTGGAGACGGTGAGAGACTCATCTCTACTGCATTTTGAACAAGCGCCCGAATACAGTTTGAGAAGCCATGTATGCACATGTGTAGATGGTAGACAATCAGCCACAGCTGGCAGTATGACTGGATGGATGTACTTATTTACCGGAAATGAAGTACACAGGAACGTAGGCTTCGAATCTCATCAGTCGTTTTATCTCATCACTCATTTTAGTGAAAAGTGTAAACAGAATCCGGACAGAAAGTAAATTTAGATGCTATTTGGATATGAAACGCATTTTAATGCAAAGTGTATAGCCCCAAGCAATAGCTGTGGTCAGATCAGTATTTACAAGCCCCCTTTTTAATTGAAGTGGTCATAAAAGTATAAACACTGCGAACATAATATTTAGCAGACATTCATTACATTCATGCACCAGTGCATCTTGGTAATCCCCTGTGGAATGTTCCCATTTTAAAAGTGCCCCGCTGGACTTTCTGAAACCCACATAACTCCAGATAAAAACGTTGATGTAAAAATATACTTTGAGTGTTTCTGTTCCCCCTAATGTCCTGATGTCTCCGTCTTTCCCAGGCACTGCTTCTCACAGGTGCGGTACCGTGCCGAGTGGTCTAGCGAGATGGCGTTCCGCAGCGTGCTGATCAGTCCACGGATGATCGCCGACCATATGCCCGATGTGGTCCTCCGGGCCCTGCGCAGCCTCACCACTGACCGGCCGTTCTCCCTCTGCCCTTCCTCCCTCAGCAACAGTCACCTGAATGTCATCTGAGCTCTGGCTGCCTGCAGCCTGAATCCTGAATTGACTGTGGCAGTGAACGCACAAGGAGGCTGCAGGGAGCTGCATCGTTTAAGACTCCTCAAAGAGCATTTCGGCTCTTTCTGCTTTTGATTTGTGGTTTTAATCTGCTGTGTTGGAAGCGCCGTACGCTTCGAATGATATTGTACGATACACTGCGTTCTCCCTCTCATCGAGTCGAAGTCTATGTGGTGTATGTCGTCCAATGGTATTATATATATATATATATATATAGTGCTGTTTGTGAGAATCAAATTTATTTATTTCCGAAAGTCCAGAAGATGTAAGGGGGAAGAAACATCAGTAATTGTGTAGCCGTGGTGTCTTGTTTGTTTGTGCCGTACGTTCTCAAAACCAGGGTCATTAGTGCCTATGCGTAGCCGACTGTAGTGCTGGAATCACAAAGCCTGGATGCAGAAGCGAGCAGCGTACGATTCCAGCGCCGCTGTGGGGAACGCAGTTTTGATGCATGGTACTAAAACCATTCTGTCTGCATGGAAATGTTTGATTCAACTTGCTCCAGTTGCTCCACTACATCAGCTCATCTGACTTATTAAAAGGTTTTCATGACGTTCTCATTTCAGGATCATTTCTCAATAAATATGTTCATGAGAATCATGCTGGTCTGGTTGGTTTTGAATGCTTATTGAAGGGGAATACCACTGACTTCTTCATTCGCAGTGGTTTGACCAGTCTGAAATATTAACAACGGTGGTGTTAGAAACCAGGCAGCTTGTAAAGAACCATATGTGAAGACACAGGTAGCAGGTGTACACTGGTCCTTGTGCATGGCAGATTAAATATTATGTCATTATTATTTATTTTTTTTATGTTGAATTTCACACCAGAGCGCTCTGACATCTTGACTATGGAATTATTAAAAATTAAAATAATAAAAAAAATGGCAAAATGACCTTTTTAAGCACGGTCAGCACTACATCTCCACATTTGATGTCTCAGAGAGACATTTAGAGAGTGTCAGGTGGCACATAAGTGTTATTATTATATTATAATATTATTAATCAAGCATTTTTCATGAGCCAGAACTCTTCAGTGATGCTGTTTAATCAGCAGCTAGTGGGAGTGTGAAGTGTGGCTTAAGCCTGAACCTGTTGCCAGCTCTTCGTGGCACAATTGCTGTGTGTAACTTGTTGAATTCTCCAGCTAAATCCACACAGGACAGGCTTTACTCCTCCGCTGGTAGTTCTGCTCTCGTTCCTAACTCCAGCTCAGCCCGGATCTGTGGAGGAGCCGCGCGTGTCCAGCCCCGCTGAGCTGAGCGAGGTGAGGCGAGTGAGAGGGATGTTAGACACCCCTCTTCGTTCCCGCCCATCCCGCTTTTAGAAAGTGACGTCAGGCCGTGACGGTCTAGTCAACAACTCTTATGTTGGGACTCTACTTGGATCAACTAGGGAGGGAAGAGCGGTGTGAAGCTAAAGTCTCTGCAGCTCCGAGCCGCCTGCCGAGTCTCCTAGCGCGGTCTCGTCCACTTTCGGGAGGCGTTCGCGGACGTGGCTCAGTCTTGCCGAGTCCGTTTTCGGTCTCCGAGGAAAGCTCCGGAGCTGGAGAGTCGCCCGGCTAGCAGCGCTAGCTGGCTATCTTAAGTAGTTACGCTAGCAGGCTGCGCTCCCGGAGCCCGGCGGCCGGAGTGAGGAGCAGGGGAAAATGGAGCTGGAGGACGAGGTCCTTTATCAGGAGGACACGGGCAGCTCGGCGATGATGTCCGAGCGGGTGTCCGGCTTGGCGAGCTCTATCTACCGGGAGTTCGAGCGGATGATCGGGAAGTACGACGAGGACGTGGTGAAGCAACTTATGCCGCTGGTGGTGGCCGTGCTGGAGAACTTGGACTCGGTGTTCGCGGAGAACCAGGAGCACGAAGTGGAGCTGGAGCTGCTGAAGGAGGACAACGAGCAGCTCATCACGCAGTACGAGCGAGAGAAGGCGCTGAGGAAAGGCGTGGAGGAGGTGGGTTTCACTCCAGTTTGGGCACTTTTAGGGGGAACGTGTATGCTGAGCTAGGCCAGCTTGGCCAGAGGGAGGACCGTAGTCTTGTTAGCTAGTACTTCAGAAAACTGTCAGAAGTTGGTCTCTGAGGTGTTTTTGTGAGATTCGTGGATTTTAAGCTCCATGTTCTTCAAAAACAGCTCACTTTTTGGGCCTTCTTTTGGATATTTCCACCCAACAACTGTTATTAAAATTTTTAATGAAGTATTTAATTAAATATTTTTTTTAATTAAGATCTGTCAGTTTTATAATCGGACAGTGGAAAATGCTGTTGTCATGTAAAGTCCCTTGTCATTTCCCTCAGGATGTGAGGCGTCAGCTTCTGAACGAAAAGGGAACTGTATCTGCTCAGCTTGCAGGTGCTCCATGCTTCATGTAGCTAGCTAACTGTCAAGCACAGGCAAACTCCCACACAGCTAAAAAAAGACTAGCTGAAAACAAAATAAAGGCACACCCAAGATCGCATGCAGGCTTTGTCATGTTCAGACTGTGTGTCACTGTTACACACAGCCTGCACTACTGCTGCTGGTGCTGAAAACTCCAGTGCTTCAACACTGGACGGTGGGAACACGCACCCGGAGCAGTAAGCAGCCACCTCCGCACCTGGAAAGCACTTAAGGGTTCGGCCGGTGCCTTTCTCTAGAGCACCTCAGCCCCAAACACATCTGCTTCCTGCCTGACCGGAGGATAGGACCTCCTAGTCCCCAGCCCTCTAGTCCCCTAACTTCTCTAACATTTGAGCCACAGCTGTTGACAATGACAGCAAGTACTCTCAAACCGTAAAGCACCTACATCCCAATTCAGGTCCTCCAGGACCCCCTTTCCTGAACATTTACCCTGCTCTGATCCCGCTAATCAGGTAAGTAACAAACCTGGGTTAGAGCAGGGTACCACTAACATGTGCTGGACAGGGGGTCCCCCCTCCAGGGCCGGGGTTGGGAACCCCTGCTTTAGAGCCGTTAGATATTCACAGCCTTATCCAGTGGTCCGACCCTGGTCCTTGATTCCTCCTTCCCTGTCCTACCCATTTGAGTGGTCTCCTGCTCTAACGCAGCCTTCAGCTCAGGAGGGCTTGTTCATTAGCCGTCTAGCCGGATCAAGTGTGTTAGGACCAGGGTTGGGAACCACGGCTCTGAACAAAGCAGGCCAGTGACGTTGTCGTGATGTGCTGTGGAGAAATGAATGAAGTGTAGCATGGTGGCGTAGTTCACCAGGACCAGGCTTCTGCAGATGCAGCAGTAATACACACTCACATACTCACTCTTGCTGTATTAGAGCAGGACGTCTATTAACTCTGGTCACTACAGGCATAACAGCCAGGCTTTCAGCAGTGTAATTATCCACATTGTCTGGGACAGAGTGACTATATAAGAGCGCGTTGTGGATATCTGCTAGACTTCTGCCTGCCTGCCTGCCTGCCTGCCTGCCTAGATGCTGTCATTATCAAGGCACCAGCGGTTTAGAATAGAGTTATGTGTCTGTAAAAAAAAAGAATAGAAACATGCTTACTACCTGTAAAGCTTTGCAAAAAGGTGCTGTCAGTTTGATATGATTATACTTTGTGCAAATAACTGTTTATTTATTTATTTATTTATTTTTTACTGTCTGAGAGTTTGGTGTGACGAGAGCTGCTCTGACTGCATAAAAAGTACATTTTCCTTCAACTCAGATGTTATGGTAATGGTGTTTTTAAATTGGATTATAAATGCCCAAATATCGCAGTATATTAAAGCATAACTCCTGTATCGTGATGTGTATGGTATCGTCAGGCTCTTGCCAATACCCAGCCCTAGTCTACAACATATACAAGACATGACAGTGTTGGACACAGATGGAATGTGGCCTCCGCCTTTAACCCATCCGTGCAGTGGCCACACACATACACACTAGTGATCAAACACACACACAGTGGACAGTGAGCATACGTGCCCGGAGGGGTGGGCAGCCTTTGCTGCAGCGCCCGGGTAGCAGAGAGGGTGAAGGGCCTTGCTCAAGGGCCTTGCTCAAGGGCCCAACAGGGGCAGCTTGCCATAGATAAGTGTAAACAATGAAGTGTGCTGCGTTTGCCTGATCTCATAGCATGAACCTGATATCCCACCTTAAAACAGCGTCGCAGTTACATTCTGGCACCTGAAGCTTCTGCACCATTTAAGGTGGAACGAAAAATTCCAGTAAGAAGCTGGATAATGCCTCCAACTACACTCTTGTTTACAGTGTCAGTCGGCACTGAATCCTATGCTGGAAATGTTGTACTAAGGATGTGACTGGGTAGTTCAATGATCAGAGGCAAAGCGCAACGTTTCTGTGCCGTACGCATCACTTGAGCATATCTTGAGTTGTGCAACTCATGTCTCGTGTTGTCTGTGCAGGTTGTATTCTGAGGATTGTTAAATAAAAGCATGAGACGAGAGTCGCACAGTGATTCAGGTCAGTCTCCACTGAGCTCAGTGTCCACACCGAACTGACTGCCAGTCGCTTCTGCTCAACAGTCACCCGCTTGTTCCAAAATCCACAGAGTCACCGTGATCCACTGAGGCACACCAGCGATACACTGCCTTCCTTCTGTAAGCAACTTCCCGGCCCGTCCTCCTTTATATGCCTGGCCCTGTGCTTGATGGCAGCCGCCAAGTCGAAGTGCTCCCCTTCCTTCTGAGCTGGGGTAACTTACAGGTCACGTGGTGCTTTGTTCAGACCAGCTGAAGTGAAAAGATGGCATGCGACCCAGTCTTTGGGTTTACCTCCAGGCTTTGTGTTGGTTGGCTTTGCCGGCTGGTACGCGATGCTGCCTGAGTGTCATGTGGGCTGTTGCCAGTAGCAATGGTACGCTGCGCTTCTTGTCTGTTGCATTTTGTTCATTACAGTGAAATGTCAAGAGCCCACAAGCAGGAGTGAAACGGAGGTCTAGTATAACTAGTTCTGCAGACGTGTGTGTGGGCCATGACCGCAGGATACAACACTGATGATTGCAGTGTAGAAAAACTAAGAGGAATGACTTTTGTTTTTCGTGTTTGGCAGTTTTGGGTCTTTGTTGGGCTAAACGTTTAGTTTCAGTTGGTTTTTATAGGCTTCATAATGCAGACTAAGTTTGCCAGAGTTTTAGTTTAGTTTTCTTTTAGTTTCAGTTAAGAGAGTTATAATTAAAGTTGTCCTAGTAGGTATTTGACAGAAGCAGTGTAAATTTTATACAGGCTTTCAACCAGTTTCTTCCCAATTTGGCCCACCAATTACTTAACCCGTATGTACGTACCAGCAGGAGCTCATAGCTTTTAAAGCAAGAGAAGTAGGAGAATTTTTCTTACAATTATATATTGTTATATTTACTGTTGCATCATTGGTCTGATTCTCACAATCACAGACAAACACAATCTTAAGTAAAGTACACACAGGGTTGTACTGTTCATGTCTTTTATTGAGCACATTGAGTAAACCTCCACAGTGCAGGCTAGAAAAAGTAAGTGAACTCGAACTTGAATTTGGTAACCTGTAGATATTTCTTTAGCAGCATCAAACATGTCTGTAGATGAGACAGAGAATTACTCAGCATTACAAATGTCCTCTTAAACCTCTAAAAGTATTGTTGTATTGTAAGAAGGTATCTTTATTAACATATTATTATTATTATTAAAGCTGGATTTGTTTTTGGATGCTAGAATAATCCTTATTGTCATTTTAATTGCTTGAGATCTACAACTTAAACCAGTGTTTTATGTTTGGGAATCTGTGGATCCGTATTAGCTATAATTTTACTCCATGTCAAATGAAATGTGTTAACGTGATGACCTGGTTACAACTGAATGAGTTAACACCTTACTGTAAGACAAGCACACCTTGGTGTGAACTTCTAAAGGTTGTCCCATGACATCCGGGTGTCATTATCCACTTATCCATTTAGCTGATGTGTAGCTGCTCATCTCCTGGTGGGACTACATAAGAGGAAGCACAGAGGTGATGTTATTTAGATACACTACTATATATTTAGTATGTAGTAATACTACACTAGTAATACTACAGAGACGGTGTCTTTACACCTCAAACTCAAGGCTTATTTTGCCCTGGCTCTCACAGCCCCCCGACGTAATGTATCATCAAATATCTGTGGACAGTCCTCAGTAACTGCTATACATGATTCAGTGCCTATGATCATTTTTTCAATACCTACTATAAATACTTCAATATTTACTATGAATTATTAGCTGCTATAAATGAGTGATAGAAATGTTTAATATAAATGATTCAGTATCTGCTATACATGATTGAGTACCTACAAAGAATGATTCCTATTGTAAATGATTCAATATTTACTATACATTTTGAACTGAATCATATAAATGATTCCGGTAACTGCTAAACATGATTCACTGTCTGCTATAAGTGATTCAATTTCTACTTTAAATGATTCAGTAATTACTATAAAGAATTTAGTTATCACCATTAATGATTCAGTAGCGTGTAAGTGATATAAATGAGTAATGTGGTTTAAAGGCCTGTATGATCATTAAGATGAGCTAACAGTTATTGCTAGATCAGTGTGCAGATGTCTGTGTTGTCTTTCAGATTTGCAGCTGTATATTGGATTGTTTAACGCTTTCAGATTTCAGCAGTTATGCCAGTCCTTTTCTTGGCCTTCAGTGTTGTGTATACTTTATAATGCCACACATCTATGCCAACTGTTAACAGTCTGCACTTGATGCTCTAGACGCGGAGAGGAAATGTCGGGGAAGGGCCAGGAATGCACCGGGAAAAAGAACTTCCTGAGCTCCTTTTTTCACTCAGGATATTTCTTGGACTGGATTTTTTTCTTTCTCTCTTCCTGGAGTTGTGTCATAAGATCTCTAGGGTCATTCTTTGGAGTGATCCTCAACATGTGCAGCTGAAACGCAGGAATTCATGTTTTGTTATACCTCATTGTTATACTTCTGGTTATGCGTTTGCTATTTTTCTGATGCTAATATAGAGTAGTGTTGATGCTGACGGGAAGCTCTAAGCTCCCAGTGTGAGTTCTCTAATCTATTGATTCTCCTTTTGAATATCTTGGCTCCAGCAGTTAGAATTAGGTTCTAACCCTGATGTAACATTTTCTACGTTTTCAGACTTGACCCATGTCTGGGAAACCAAAGGTGCTACAAATGGTCCTTTCAGTGATGCCATAGCAGGATTACAGTCGGTTCATAGAAGAACCATGTTTCTGTAAAGAATCTTTTCAAGGCCTTCAAGAACCTGCAGTTGAGGAGAAGGTCCTTTACTCATTTTCACATGCAGACACTTATTTATAGTGGGGTAAACTGGAAATAGCAACAAGAGTCAATGTGGTCACATAATAACAAATGATATAAGTAGAAAGTACAGCAGCTGTTGAGTTTTTCATCTATATTGCCGTGACTAAAGAACCGTCACTGTTTGTTTTTGAGTGAGGAAAACTTAAACCTCCAGCTAGCGAATACGATTTCTGAAGAAACAGACCGTAGCCTGAAACTGAATCCACTCCAAAGCTTCTCCCATGGTGGTTATGAGATGTGGCTGCGAGCCCCTAAACCAAGCCAAGTGAAGACGCAGTTCACTTGAAGTGAGCTCTATCAATAGAGTGGCGCTACAGTGCTGCTTCTGTATCTGAGGGGGCACAATGGGGGCATTATGTGTGAACGGGAGCCCTAAGCCAGACGCTCGTCCTCTGCAGCACTGTCATATGAGCGGTGTCCTCCAGATCATATGATGAGCAAGAGAGTGAGAGATGATGAAGGAAGAGCACACATGCACCCACACACACACATACACGAAGATTCACAAGACACTGACAGTGGTGAAAAATCAAGCGAGAGCCTGGGGTTCACACACAGTTGCCTAATTATAGCTGAAGCTGTTAATCATGTTTAGTCCAATGGAATCAGTTTGCGGTTTGAGATGACTCCCTGACCTGGTACACAGAGTTTTAAATGTTATAGAGCAGTCAGAGTGATGTGTGTGTGTGTCTGTGTGTGTCTGTGTGTGTCTGTGTGTGTCTGTGTGTTATGTCAAGACTCCAAATCAGGAATTTCTGTAACATGCAGGTCAGCATTCAGTGCTCCAACACCAACAAGGCCTTTGATTTCACGCCATTAGTAATTCAGTAATTCATCACTGGTTCACGTTTTTTCCACAACCTTCAAAATAAAGATGCTTCTTAAGGTTCTTTGAGCGATTCCGTAGAACAAGCACTTTTGGTTCCATAAAGAACCGTGTTGGGTTGTAGAGATGTCTACTGTGAGGAACCCTTAATTTGGCCTGAACCTTGACATCATTAAGTGCAAGTTCTTTAGACCTTTAAAAGGTTCTTCACACATCCCTAATACAAACACAGCTCTTTATGGAACCAGAAGAGGTTCTACCATGGCATTGTGCAAAAAAATAATCAAAGCACAGAACCTTTAGAGTTTTTAAATTTTTTTTTCAAATTTATCAGTAATGGACTGGCTGTTCAGCTGAATAGTGACATGAAGGTTCAAGCATGGTGCTGGAAATGTTACCAGCATTTCTATGATTTACTGATAAAATAATGTTGATCAGAAATCTAGATGCTTCCCTTATCAGCTTTTCCCTCGTGTTGGAATTATTGTTTATATGTAAGACACTTCCACCTGATTGGCCAAACACATCGAGACACTAAGCCAAACAGCAAAGCAGATTTCACCATGCACCCTGGATTGTGGCAGAATATGACCTATATGAATAGGATGCATAGAGGCACAGTTGCAAGTGCACATGTACCAAAGCCGTGTCTGAGCTGGGGTCATCACAAGGTTCTGACTGGCAGTAGTGAGATTTGAACCCAGGCCTTCACAGAGACTCCACAAGTATTTCTAGAATATGGAAATGTCCCGATATGATTCACACATGTTGTTATGGATTGAAAATCTGCTGTTCTAGGCCCCATCCGATGCCGATCCTCTGTCTTTACCACAGTGTTTTAGCGGGGCTCCGTCAGGCGTCCATTATTCACAGCTTACTGCACTGTGGAGTCTCCAGACGCTTGCCTATTTTCTGCCATTTTTGCCCGGGCCGCTAAAACCCACCCAGTTTCACTGTTCTTGTGCAACGGCAAAGATATGCTATTGGATTACTGGTGATTACTGGCCAGTGTTCCACTCAATAAAAGTACTCCTAGACCACGCCTTTATTCTTGAATTATAAACTAGTCGCTCCGTTAAGTTTACCTCGCTTACCAAACCAATCCTAAACAGCGTGTTCAAAGCCAGAAAAGGAAATCACTGGACGCTATCAACATAGCGTTATATAGCTATATAGCTAAATATTATATAGTTATTATACATCGGTACATACCACTGTATACACACTGTATACATACAAATGAACTGATTTCATGGCAGCATTGTAAAGTAACTGGGAGCTGAACGGTCAGGCAGGTTAGTCTTACTGTATTATAAGATATTAAACACACTCTAAAAGGGTCATTTTTATAAACATCAGCTACCCAAGCCCAAACCCAAGGTAAATCAGTCCAGCATCTCATGTTCTAATAACTGGACTGGGCTATCCCTAGTTTCTAGCACTGTAACAACAGCAAGACTTTTGCTTATTACCAGCGGCTCTGCCAAAAATTCCAGTGTGTTTGCCATATGCTCTGTTGATATACTCTGACCTAATCTTTCATTGACCAAGGCACTATTTTGGCTTTTCCTAATTGGTACTTTAAATCCCTGCACGCCTTTAGAAATAAGACCCCCACCACATGGCATCACACCGAGGTAATGCTCTTATTAGATTTTTGTACAGTTAATTGCTACAGTCCTAAGTCACTGGCTTTCCTGGCCAGAGCAGCTCGTCACACGCCAACCTCCTTAATCCGTATTTGAATTTTTGCTATTTGGGGAAAAATACAAACACGCTGTGCTGCTGCTGTGCCATGGCAACTTCATCTGAAAATATGCTGAACTGGAAGCTGAGAGCTACAATTTCAGCAGAGGCTCTGCAGTTTGAAGTTTCTGAAATTGGTGTCTGCCCACTCACTAGTAACAAGGAGGTCACAAGGGCTGTTCTGCTGCAGATGCTGATTCTGTTTTTTAATGAATTTAGTGAAAACTTCTGTGTTTCATTTTTTTGATGGTTTATTTCTGTGATATTTCTCCTCAGTTGTGAACTCTATATGGTAAAGGATCAGCACTGTGAGCCACAGAGCCTGATGATCATAAGATGCCTTACACAGATGCCTAATGTGCGTCACACTCCTTTGAAGCTGCGCTGCCCATGGCGGAAAAAGCCTTCTGTCATTAACTAAACTGAATTAACTGTAGAAAGCACTTATTATTTCTCTGAGATCTGATGTTCAGGTGATGACAATGGCTGAGTCAGCTGCCCCGCCGTGAGATGGTATCGGGATGCTCCGAGTGGAGCAGAAGGGTTCTTCAGATGTTGGACCTTTGCAGCACACCTTGAGTGCAGATGACTTCTTGGTGTTGGGAATGGGCAGTGTGCACTTTGCAAGCAGTTCAGAGTCACAGGCTGAGCCGTTTAGTTAAAAACATATTTTTAGTTTTTAATTATCATAAAGGAATTTCTGAGCATTAGATTGATTGTTACCCCCCCCCCCAATCTCATCATTTTTACAAACTGAGACACAGCACTGCTGGGAGGGTGCAGGCAGGATGGCTGTGGCATCTCTGCTCTTGTTTAACTGAACTGATTTAAAGCTTGTCTTCACAAGTAAACTGTGCAGTCTTAGACTGATTTTACAGGCAACAAGGCCAATAATAATAATATAATTGTGTGTTTAGATAAACTTGCACCTTCATATGCACTTCATATGCAGTGTGTTTTTAGCTGGCTTACTAATTATTAGAGATGCACTGATACCACTTTTCCCTTTTCAATACCGATACCAGATTTTCAAGTATCTGCCCATACCAAGTACCTATACCGATACGGATACCAACTACACGATAGACTGCTAAATCCTGATATTTTTAGTATTCTAATTTGTATAGGTTGTATTTCTTATATCTTATCCCAAATAAGAGAAAATATACTTAAAAAGAACAACATTTACTGGTTGAGTATCTGCACATGTGAGAAGATTCAGAGATATGAAAAATGAAAACTGCCACATTGCAGAAAGACGTGGAAGTAGGGAAGCATAATTCACATTTCAGAGCAGTGAAAAAATGGCAATTTCACATTCAGGCACTTGTCTCTATGTAAAAAGGTACTGAACTTTTAATGTGTGGCTTTTAAACAAGCTGCTTAAACTCTGCTTTTGTTTTTAGAATGTAAATCTAATGTAAAAGTTCCATTAAATGTCTGTTTAATGGTAATAACTAATTATGACTGGCTTTGACTGGTATGGAAGTACGTTTTTATTTATATATATATATAGTGTAGTAGTAGGGTGTCAGTGAGCTTCATGGCATTAGTGCTCTGTAATGCCTATACCGAAACTGTGTGTAAGTGCCAGTATGGGCGTCAACACTGATCCACTATTGTTATTGGTGCCACACTGCTCATTGTTTAGTGTAGGGAGTGAATATTGACTAGTTGACTAGTCCAGCCTGCATCCTGTTCAGTTCTGATTGTGCACGTCTAATATTCTGCAGTGTGTTTATTAGCGTTGGGCAGATGATATTGGTATTTTTAAAATATCACAGTAATTTAAATGAATGCTGCTATTATGCAAACTTACATTATTTTGCTGTTTTTAATGTTCCATGTGATTATTGTTTATATTTTATTAGCTTTTTAAGCATTCCCTTTGCACAGTCGTCTGGTCTGTAGGTTTAAAAATGCACTTCATTATAGGCTGTACTAACAGAACGTCATCAGCTAATTAACTACACATACATACTTACATGTACAGCACTTGGAGATATGATAATGTAGATTTTCCTCTGGGCTTCATGCAGACGAAGCAAAGAAGCTCTGGCTCTTGTCCAGAGTGCCAGCAAACCAGTCTGGCAGTATTTTGGTGTCCAACTGAATGATTGCATTATATAATTAAGCGATAGAACATGAGTACATTATCACAAATAACATCACGGTTGTGATTTGATCACAGGCAAAATCATCAAAAAAATTTTTATTTTTTACAAAATACAGAAAATAAATCTGAGAAGCCCTGAATCTCTTGCTGAATATGCTTTAATACTGTCAGTTCCTTCCGCCAAAAAGTTGTTCCCCAACAAATGAGGTACTGATATTAAACTGTAACCATTCCAAAACACCAGGACCTACTAAGTGGAGGTTCATTAAGGCACCTGCTGAGCCCTGTACCCGGTCCATGATATTTGCTGATACTATGAGGCTCCCCTTTTGTGCTACATATAGAACCATAGAACTGTCAAGATATCTCGTCCAGCCAGAGATGTTATAAATGGGGATACCGGCCACTGGTACAAATACGAATGGGATTTCTCTTAATGCTCAACATGGGATCTGTTTACAGCTGAAGTCCTGGCCTTCAGCAAAAAGAGCCAGTCAGCTTGCTGGTTACGCCAACATGCTAGTGAGGAAAGCCCCCCTCAATCTGGAGATAATGCACAAGCGCAGTAGCTAGAACACGTCTTTGAAACAGTCATTTGACCTCCAGTGCGGAGTATTCTGGTCTCACCTTCATTCATAGATGGTCTTGATCTTGTATGACTGGAAATTACTGCACGTTGGCATGGCAGAGATGACGGCCAGGTGAACAGACTTGTATTTCAAATGTGTAGTGATGCAGTTGTAGTGCGAAAAAGCTAGAGCACCTCTCAACCAATCGGATTGTGAGGTCCAAACTAACTGTAATCATAGTTAGAATGTGTTCAGTAATATTAGAAGCTAGTCCAGTTTGTAATTACATGATAATGAAATTACTTCCAGGGGAAATGTCCCCTATGTTCCCTTAGTGTTTATGGTGTTCTTTTAATATTGCTGCACATGTTTACTGGTTCAGTCAGTTCAGTAGAGAAACTGTAATGGATTCAGACACCTAATCAGAACTCTACACTTATTAAAGCTTATTAAACCTGACACCAGCAGACGCCTGTTGCTAGCAAGTTTATACAAGTATCCTATGTGTGCACAGATCATTTTCGTCTGGGACATCTGCGGAAGTTGGTGTGGTTTGTGTGGTGCAACAGATAACACCACTACCTGCCCCTGAGCTACCTCACCATGTGGGAGACTGGGGTTCGATTCCCAGTCTGGGTGACTGTGCTGTGCTACACCAATAAGAGTCCTTGGGCAAGACTCCTAACACTACATTGACCCACCTCTGTAATAAGAGTTACCTTGTAAGTCGCTCTGGATAAGAGCGTCTGCTAAATGCCGTAAATGGAAGGTGAGATGGGAGGTTTTCGGGTTGTCGTGGCATTGTGCAGACTGCATTTGTGTTGTTTGTGGTATTTTAATGCAGGGTTTGGTTGCTCTGACATCAGTGTACAGTTGTTTCAGGCAGGGCTTCATTCAGGAGCTAGTAGATGATTCATGATTGCCACTTACTCAGTTCAGGCCTTCTGTCGGTGTTCGTTTGAAAAGTAGAGTGTTTATCTGGTTCTGACCAAACCAGAAAGAGGAGAGTGTTCTTCAAGGATCCTTGATCAACTCGATAGAGGTGAAGACATCATTTGTTGGGTGGGAAACTCCTGACTACCTCTTCTCTCTGTGGCTTCTCCTCCACCTAGCACGCCCAAGCTTTTGGTTCGGTCAGAAGGCTTTAGGGAAGGATGAATATGCTAGGCTAACGCCTGCAGTGACTCATTGAAACCTGACGCGGTCATGGTGAAATCCACAAGCAGCTGTTAGCATGCAGCTAAACCCACACCACTAAAAGATGTCATGGCTGAGAGGGACTTGGGACATGGTTAGTCGCTGTGAATGTAATATGTTGTTTTTGTTCCTCATTCGCGCACTGCGTGACCCTAAATTAGAAGCATGTTAAGATGCTTTAGCAAATCTATTAAACGTCTCTGCCGTGTCATTGAACCAAGCATGGCGTACAAAGTCTCTGTGTTTTAATAGGAGGGTACGTTTGACTTGTTTAAGGATGGAATATTGATGAGCAAACATTGTTTGGTTACTTAGATTACTCTGAGAGTAAATAACCTATAATAAAACTGATTTCAGAGCATAGTTGATCTCAATCTATCTGCAGCCATCTAGACATTAACCTTCAACCCTCTAGCGCTGGTAGTGTTGTGTGATGAGGAAGGTCCTGGCAGTGATGAAATTGGTGGGGAGAACCTGATTCAAGAGCTTGCAGAGTGATCACTAATGCCTCACAAGGCACCAACAGATATTTAGCAGGTTTAATATCTGTACCTTTCGGCAACTTTTTTTTGGTAGTGTGAAAAGTGTTGTGGCTCGGGGTCAGAACAGTGACTTGTTACAGCGAATGCCTTTTTAATGAGTCTTTATCCATGTCCTGGGTGTTTCCGCAGCAAATCGGCACACAAACAACTGCGAAATTGCTCCTCTCTTAGGCTATGTTCAGACCGCCAGCCCAAATCAGATTTGTAGCATATCTAGATTGTATACAGATTGATTTTTGATAGTCTGGACACCTAAAAACCACATGAAATTACACTTTTTCCAATCAGATCCGAACCACATTTGTAAAAGATTTGTACAGTTTAGACGCTTTGGACGCTCAAATTCATATTTCATAGTTTCTAATTACACTGTCTGTAATGAAACCTGCAGCTGATCAGTGCTTATTAAGCACTAACTGTACCCTCTATGTGTTATCACGATAACAAAATTGATCGAGAAGCACTAAAATATCATCATATTGCCCAGCTTATCTTATTGCCCATATCTTATCACATGTTTTTGTGACAAATCATGTTTTCGGAGAGCAGACAAACCTCGTTGTGGGTTCCTCCTGGTGAAAGATCTTGTCATTTGTGAACCTGTGTCGTTGATCAGTCATGTAGTGTGCAAGCCACAAATAACGAAAAGATTCACGGTTACAACCTGATGACTCCTATAGAGTGAACATGGCATTAAGGGTGCTACAGAAACGAATTGTGAATGTGGTGCAGTATGAAAGAGGTGTGAATCGAGGTCTCTTTGAATAGGGTGTGATGGTGGCTGGTTTGTGTAGATGATGGTTCAAAAAAGGCTCATGAATTGTGGAAATCTGTACATAGTCGCCAGTTAAGTCAACTGTCAATGTAAATTTAGTTGAATGTCTAAAAGTAAGAAAATACTAGAAGGAATCTTTTTGTTGTTGTATTTTAAGCAGAAACTTCTGAAGGCCAATATTTCAGTATGTATTTCTGGAAAAGCTAAATCATAAAAACAGAAAGCAATAAAAAATAAAAGTCTCCTTCCTACAGGTTTTTGTATGATACCGCTTATGTTTCCACATCCTGCACTGTGTACAGTGTTCGTTTGGTGTAGTGTAGTTTCTCATCTAGTCGATAGGTCAATTATGTGTGCTATTGCAACTTCAGAACTTTCGAGGTCAGAATAATAAAGGCAAACATTCAACAAACACTCCTAAGGGGGGTTTTCAAGGGTTCCGCTGCTCAAAGCAGCGTCTGAATGCTTAAATACTGCTGAATACTTTCATAGTTTCCTCTCTGTAACGGAAAGCCTTTCGTAGATAGTCCTTTAAAAATAGTACTGTATAGCACCATGGTGTGTATAATTCCTGAAGTGTACAGCTGTGAATGATCAGGGTCACTCAGTCAGATCTCCCTGTGCCCTGTGTAGTTCATTTTAGGTACAGAGTAGGGATCTAGATATGCTTTAGAGTGACGTGATGCATCAATTTAGTGCCGTGAAATGCTAGAATTGATTAGAACCAGTTTAGTAATGTTGAATAATGCACTCATTTCTTTGGCCGAACTAAAATTCCTAGGCTATTTTCATATCAGATATGGTTTGTATTCTGTTTATATTCTGCCGTGTGTGTATTTTCCAACAATTCTTAGTCATGCCACAATAATCGATTTGAATGTGGGACATTTGAGGTTTCATAATGTGCTGAATCGCTTGCCTGAGTATCATAACTGAATCAGTGCTTGATTAAGATTGACTCTCCTTGTGTTGTTGAGTGTTTGAACTGAAGGTGCTGTGTGTTTTGTGTTTTTTCTAGAGGTATATAGAATATGAAGACTCCCAGGAACAAGAGAGGAAAGAGCTACAGAGCAAGGTGGTGTTGCTGGAGGCTCAGACCAGACAGATGGAGCTGAAGACCAAGAACTATGCAGACCAGAGTGAGTATTTCACTTCACAGCCAAGTCTCATCAGCCACCCAATACACTCTGCTGACTCTTCACCTCTGGATCTGTAGACCTCAATCTTTTCATTTGATGCCTGGTGTTTTTATTATGCTGCCGCATACCTTAAACACCTCACCTCACACCTTTGCACTCTTTAGTCGGTCACACACATTACGAGCAATCCCTGTCCGCGTTGTGTGCTGACTGAGAATGGACTGAATTGGATAACACCTGCAGGTCTGCTGAACTCCCCCACATGATGGGAGGATGACTGTGTTTACTGCCAAGCTGTGCTTCAGGTGGGCGGTGCATTGCGTAACTGCTTAGAGCAAATGACACATCCATCCATTTTGTCAGTTCTTTAAATGTTCTCTGCAGATGAGAACATTTCTCCTGAGTGAAATAAATATACTTCATATGTTAGATTGGATCAGGGAAGTCAGTTTAACCGGCCCAGTGACCCGCTGCAACCTTCTTGTAGATCTTGACATGTTTGAATTGTCTTTGTGTCTGATTTCTTAACCAAATTTGAAAGTAAGTGCAAAATTAAATAGACGAGTGCACTGTCCCGTCTACTGATGTTGGAGCTCCTCTAATCATGAAGCTCACAGAGTGAATTTTGTTGGTTATCTGTATTATACTGTATTGGTCTTTACAGTACTGCAGTGGCAGAAGGTTGCAATATTTAATCGATAATGAAATGTTTTATAGTGCCTTGACCAACTGAAGCTATACCTTTATTTTTATAGTTATATAATACTCAGCAATATGATCACAATGCTGTTTTGTCCATGGTGTGGTGAGATGTTATGTACTCTTCAGTGCCTCATGTTTTCCCTGCTGGCTTCTAGTCTCAAGCCTTTGGAAAATTTTGGTTGGTTGACACCACTTGTTCGCATTAGTCAAGCTTTCGCTCGTTCCTGTCTCCCTTTTTATCAGTGTTTTTAAAACTGTTGCATAAACTGAGATCAAGTGTAACCACTCAGTAGTTTAAGATCCTCTCCATTTTAGAAGCACTCATTGTGTCTCTCTTTCCTCTGCTCTCCTTTTTCGCTCTTCTTGTCAAATGTAATTAAAGGCAGTTCACTGGGTTTCTTTGGGCTGTGTGAAACGCTCCTTAATTGACCTCCACAGGGTTAGCTGAGGGAGGCGAATAGTTGAGAGCTGCTCCGTCTAAGCCTTGCCTGCTTTATTTTTTTCTTGTTTTAAAGGGAGAACGCATGGAGGGGGGGGGGATTGGGGGCTGCAAATTCTCAGCAAACTGAGCCGTCAGTTGTTTAGTTTAATAACATTCCAACGATGCTTGGCGTTTTCTGTACGTGCAGACACACTTGTCTGGTGTAGGAAGCAATAGTCTGTTGTGAAGCCATGACTTCATGTGTTAGGGTCATTGTAGATGCCCTGTTATTAGCTCTAACAGTGTGGGCTCTGTACACGTAGCACCGCCTTATTAGTTAGCAGTGTCAGTTGTTCAGCAGTGAAGTGGTAGAATGATCCTAAGCATATTTTGAACCTGCAGGTTTATATGGGGTTAAGCCTTTCCCCTGTCTCACTGCCCGTTTGACGGCATTGTCAGAAGTCAGAGGAAGAGGTTAATTGGCACATTTTCCAAATGACTGATCTGGGATTTGTGCTGCAGCAGAGACCCCTAGTGCCCTGTTAATGTTACTGCAGTTGATGGCACATGCCATGGTCAGTTCAGATCACCACTGATACGACTCTTTGAATGAAATCAAAGCGCAAAAAAGATTCCAATCTCAAGATGTGTGTTTGTCTGATGGCTGCATTTGTCTGATCAGAATAATGAGACACTAAGTGTGGGACATTAATCTTGTTTTTTTTTTTATTCAGTTGGAAGATTAGAGGAACGAGAGGCAGAACTGAAGAAAGAGTACAACGCCCTCCATCAGAGACACACTGAGGTGAGTATAGAGATATACCGTATGCCATATAGTGTGTATATATAAACACAGAATATTGTGAACTCCTGTCTTATACTAAAAAACAACAGCCTTGTTCGGCACTAGCGAGACGTGGTGGCATGGACTGTAATAAAGGACGGAAGCTGTTCAAGCTGTGCAACACTGTTCCGCTGCTGAGAGGCACTCAGTGTGCGAGAAGTCCATTCTTGGTACACCTTCCCTGCGGTGGCTCTAGAACATCCCACGAAGTTAGCGGTTTCCAACATGCTAACATTCTTCACCCACTGTCACAGTCATATCAGAGTATTATGACCACCCAGGTTTGGAATAAACTCCCGGGCCGGAGTTTAAACACATGACTGTGTTTGCTGCATGTATAAATAAGCAAGCACACCAGTCAGTTGTAGCAGAGTGCAAACCATAGTCATGGGCAAAGGGCGCGATTTGACTGGTGTACAAAAAGGCATTATAATAGGGCACTGGGCAAAGGGTGGTAGCATCTCGGAAGCCACTAACTTTGTGGGATGCCTAATATTTGTCACCATCCAGTACCTAGTTTATCTAACCAGTTCTTCATTCCGTCAGGTGAGCTGCTGGAAGAACTAAACAAATCCATACAGGGACTCAGGTTCACCAAGATTAACAGTGTACCTGTGTTCTTCAGACCAACACACAATCCGTATCTTTACTGCAAATTATTTTCCCAATTATTGTAATGCTAGAATAGCATTCCACTGAATGAGGTGCATTACCTGAACTTTTTTAATGCAAGCTGGAGGCCGTCGCAGAAATAAGCCAGCAGGACAACTTCATCCACAAACAAACCCATCATCCGAGACACAACCCCCTGGTCCCCCTTGCCAGACTTGGGTGGCAAGCTCCCATGCCCTTTTAACTCTTATCTGAGAGAAAGTGAACAGCTGGGCCCCTGTTCCATAGCCAGGATGGAATTTACTTTGCTCCTCCTAAACCCACCACTGTCATATGGAGTTGCCGTTCTGTATCCTGGCATAGACTTTCCAGAACCTTCAGATTCTCTCCTTGACAACAACAACCACCGTCTGTTTTTGCCCAATCCAGAGGCAGTGGCATCCAGAGGCAATCCAGTGGGCATTGCACCCCACCTTTGATTTGGACCTTGCAGGTGGTGGATCCACATGGTCCTCCCATGTTATTAGTTTGGCTTGAGCCCAGCCAGGGTACGTAGGTTGTCTGGCCACCTAGGCCTGGCTCCAGGGGTAGTAAGCGGGCCATTTTATAAAGACCAACCACAGTTGGTCTTTCTAAAAGGAGGGTCAGAAGGGTGAAAACTAGCACATGTCTCCTCTGAGACATGAAGTCTGCCACCACCTCTTTTTGAGCTGCCGCTTATGCAGTATCACAAGGCAGTCAGCGTGCTCAGAGGAAATCACAGCTCTTCATCCTGGTTCTTTTCACTTTCATAAAACTTACCATAAATGTACAGCTCTTGACAACCTGGTTCTGGTGATCTTCAGACATTTACATTTAAGGCATTTAGCAGACGCTCTTATCCAGAGCAACTTACAAAAGTGCTTTGCTATTTACCCAAGGATAACCTCAGCTAGTTTGAATAGGCCAAAAACACAAGTCAATAAGTCAACAAGTCAATGACCACTCTACTATTCGCCCAAGTATTACTGAAAGAGGTGGATCTTCAGTCTGCGTTTGAAGACAGTAAGCGACTCTGCCGTTCGGACACCCAGGGGAAGTTCGTTCCACCACTTTGGTGCAGAACAGAAAAAAACTTGGATGCTTGTCTTCTGTGGATTTTGAGGGATGGCGGGTCGAGCCGAGCCGTACTTGAAGCTCGAAGGGCTCTTGGTGTGGATCAGCTTTTGACCATTGCCATCAAGTACAGAGGGGCTGGTCCGTTCTTAGCTTTGTAGGCCAGCGTCTAGGTTTTGATTCTGACGCGGGCAGCTACAGGAAGCCAGTGAAGAGAACGCAGCAGTGGAGTGACATGGCTAAATTAGACCACTCAAACTCTTTTGCCCTTACAAGGCCCTATCACATTTTATTATTATTGAGTTTTTTTTTTAAGTTGATTTCTCTTCTGCAGTTGTATCCAGCTCAAGAAGGCAAATCACAACTGACAGTCATTTTTAACTTTTACAGATGATTCACAGTTACATGGAACACTTGGAGCGTACCAAAACACAGCAGCAGGCAGGAGGAGAAGCAACAGACACCGGAACTTTGAGCAAACATAGGTGAGTGTAGCCCCAGATATTAGCTCACATTTTTCCCCCTGCAAAATGTTGTCAGTCTTTGTCCATCATTCTGTACCTCAGGTACTGAAATGCTCATTCATGCCTTTGTCAGATACTGTCTAGCTTTTGTAATACTGTGTTTTGTAATAATGTGGTTGGTGTGGCGCAACTGATAACATCACTACCTGGCACTAAGCTACCACACCATGTGAGAGACTGGGGTTCGATTCCCGGTCTGGGTGACTATGCTGCTCTACACCAATAAGAGTCCTTCTGCAAGACTCCCAACACTACATTGGCCCACCTCTGTAATACCAGTAACATTGTAAGTCGCTCTGAATAACAGCGTCTGCTAAATGCCGTAAATGTAAATGTAATACCATGCTTACAAGTTTCCCAGCCAAATCACTACAAAATGCAGCTGCAAGTGTTTCTACACACACCAAACCGTAGACTCCAGTGTTTCTCATTCCTGATCCGGGGCAGTGTCAAATCTCTACTCTGATCTCTGCCTGATCTACTCGTACCAGCACAACACACACTAACACACCACCACCCTGTCAGTGTCACTGCAGTACTGATAATGACTCGCCACCCAATTAGTGCCTGCTCTGTGGTGGTGCTGTGGGGTCCTGACCATTTGAAGAACAGGCTGAAAGGAGATATACAGAGAAATAATAACAAATATACAGAGAAACCGATGGACTACAGTCTGGAATTATGGAAGTGCTCTTATATGGTTAAGTTTGAGCTGATACAATGGGCAGTGTTCATTCCAAACCAGGGGTGGTCATACTATTCTGAATTGACTGTGTAGATCTATATATTATCTACATATTTTAAAATGTATCCTCCTACGTCTGTCAGCCTCGATAAACACCAGTGACCCAGGTAGCAATATCTGCCAGTGCCATAACAGTGCCTCCATCATGTTTGACAGATGCGGTATGTGGTATGCTCTGCATCAAAAGAAACCTTCCTTTACTTCTCTACACTCTTCTCATTGTTCTGGGACAAGCTGTTTTTAGATGTTTAAAAAAATCTAATATGACTTTCTCTTTTTGAGGTGTTTCATGTCTGTTTCCCACGTTTTTACATGCATTAAGGCGTCGCTTGACTTGTTAATTCACAAAGGTTAAGTAAAGAACACAAGAGACAAGGGAACAGGCCACACATGGCCATGACCATGCTGATCAGTCAGTTGTCTATTACGCCCATGGCTTCATTTCACATTAAATGTGATGGTGTACAGTGGAAAAATGACAGAAAATTGTGTCACGGTCCAAATACTTTGGACCTGATTGCAAGATAATTCTTATTACTTCTTATAAATTACTTTTTCAAGCTGTTTCAGAAGCTTTCTAAAGTCCTAAGATGAAAGTGTGAAAATATGAAAGACATAACTAGATAAAAAAATGATCAGAACTGTCTGAGAACGATATTCTAGAGATGGCCTCTATCTGACACTCTCGGACTGATACTCAGAATACAACAGCTCCCAAAAAGCCAGGAGAAAATAGAATCAAGCTCTTCTGCATGTGCAGGTGCTGCTTTAGACCCACTGTGTTACCTCACTAAAAACAATATCCGGTGTTCTTGTGGAGATACCTTAGCCAAGGAAAGGCTCTCTTTATTGCAAGGCATGACCAATTTGATGAATGAGCCAGCGAGTGGACAAACAACCAAATGGATGGATGGATGAATGAATGACCATCCAAGAGAGAGATAGATGAGCCAGGTTATAAAGGTAAAGGTGCACGTATTTGTCACTGTACAGTGTGGACTGTACAGCGAAATGTGTCCTCCGCATTTAACCCATCTGGTAGTGAACACACACTCACACACACACACACACACACACTCATGTGTTAGGGGCAGTGAGTACACACACACACCCAGAGCGGTGGGCAGCCAACTCCAGCGCCCGGGGAGCAGAGAGGGTAAAGGGCCTTGCTCAAGGACCCAACAGTGGCAGCTTGCCGAGCCCGGGAATCAAACCCACAACCCTGTTATCGATATCCCGGCGCTCTAACCGCTGAGCTGCCACTGCCCGCGTTATTGATCCAGCATTGGATTTACAGTGGATAATTACAAATGGAGATGGCAGCAATCTGACACCAGGTATCAGTATAGGGCCAACATCCACAGAAAACGCATATCAGATTTCAAAGTGATGTGGTTGTTGGGGTATGGGTAACTGTTCCGTGTTCAGCCTTAATTCAAGGTTTAATAAATTATAGTAACTGGAATTACAGCCATTTTTCACAATCCCTCTATTTTCACACGCTCAAAAGCAGTTGGAATCCAGCATAATTATAAATATAACTTTTTTTTTTTTAAGGATTTGCTGTATAATATTCATGTATTTTTTTTATTATTTTCCCTACTGTTTGTTCATCAAGAACATAATACCAACATGTGTAATCAAATGACTCCACCCCGTCCAGTCTGCCACATAGAAGCAACATGGAGGAGAACTTCAACACCGAGCCCACTAAGCATTTTTTCGTTGGTTCAAGCTGCTCAAGTTGTTGTGTTCGATTAATCATTAAACACTGGTTGTCCAGTTCCATTGACAGCTATACATGCCCATGCCATAACTGTGCCTCCACCATATTTGGCTGCTTTTTCAGCATGCTTGATTGCAGTATGCTTCAGATCATGAGCCCTTAGAGATCTTACCTCAAAATTTAAACCACTAGCAACACACCAAGAACAGAAAGGTCAGCTGTGTTTACCTTCATTAAAGTGTCTCTTAATTGTAGACTTATATGTGTATGTTTAGTTTGTTTGTTAAGGTACTTTGTAAAAAAAAAAAGAAAAAAAAAAAGATCTACACATTTAATCCTATCGTGGTTGTTTCTTTTCAATTTCTTTGAGGCAAACAGAGGCAAAAACACAAAAAAGTCACTGTCCCAATACCTATGGACCTGATTGTGTGAGCTATGGATAAAGGAGGAGGAGAATTGTGCATCCCTGCTTAACCTCTCTCTCCTCTGCTGTCTGTGGCTCTTTCAAATGAGTCAGTCAGTTTCAGTGGCTTGTCTTGGAGAGCAGACGGTACATAAATGACATTCATAGGTGTTCAATCGAGTGGCAGCAGCCATGTTTTGGCTGAAGATGTCTTTGTGTACTAGGAGTGTCATCGTGCTCAATAATAAACCCTACCAATTTCATTACAGTTTAATTGCACCAGTCTGCTGTGACTTACTATGTTGATGTGAAGTGCACTTCAGACTGAGTGTGTGCCAAAATGACTACACACTAAGGCTACACACACAGATACAGACACACACCAAAAATGTACACACTGCCACTGCCCACATCTCCGAATGTAGGTCAGCAGTGCTCTCTGCAGTGGAGTGTGGTGCTGTGACTGGAGAGAGCGGAAAAGCGGAAAGCGGAGGCAGAGGCAGATTGAGAAAATCCGCTGGTTGATGGTAATGAAGTGAAGGGCAGTGGAGCATCTCACACAGCAGCTCTATAATAGAGTGGCAGTGTTAAACCAGAAGACAAGCACTGACACAGCAGTGAAATCATATCTCGGAGGGCAGCCATGACTGTTTTTTGTTTTTTTTTGTATTATTATTTATTTAATTCCTGTTTAATTTGTGGGTGCTGGCTGGTTTGGTGTTCATACTTGTTGAGCACTGGGTGTGTATTTCTGTATTAATTCCTTTATGTAATGGAAATAAGGTCACATCTGCCTTTATGTACTGTTCCGCCTTGAATATATGTCCATGCTTGTTCCTTAACCAGAGCACCATCTCTAACCATCTCTAGCAGATTTTGTGGCAGATTCTAATGTGTGGAGAGACGTGTATGCAGAGAAAGGCCGATACCTTAATGCTGAATGGTGATGTAATGGACCGTAGTTGATCTGTAATCCATACGGATCACCACTCATATGAACTGCAGATTAATTTCCAAAGTTTAACTGTAATATTTTCCTTTATGAGCTTTTAGGGATTCTTTTTATTTAAAACTGTGGAGGAACCTCTTGCAGACATTTGAGGAACTTCTAAGGAACATTTTTCTTTTACAAACATTTTCTTAAAGGTTCCTCAAAGCATCTTATGAGGTTCCGCCACAGTCTTTTGTATACTTACACCCCCACCTGATCACTTGACTATGAGAACATTTCTTTTGAGTCTAGCGTGAGTTTATATCCTCTGGACTGATATCCTTCGTCTTTTTGTGTGGGTTAAGTATGTAAAGTAACTCTTCAAGCTCCACACTGCCGACTCTTAACTTTTACCTTACCTTCTGAGAACACACCTCACAGCAGCAATACAAAATAAAGGACTAGATGTGGGTTGGGCTTAAAATAGCTGATACCTGAACCTGATACACTAGACTGTTGCAGTTGTGAATGGAGTGGGTTGGAGGGTCCATCTGTGAAATGAGCGGATTAAGGGATTATTTTCGGTGTGACATTAGTAAATCAAAAGGCTTCGAATTTCATGTTTTGTGAAGAGTCTACAGCCTTTTAGATGAAACGAGAAGTTGCCATGTCTTACTAAGCACATGCTGAGAGATCCTCATCTGGGTCTTGTAATGTGTCACTGTTTACTGTAAGATTTGAATGTGGTGAATTGAGGCATTGTGAGTTTGGTTGAGTTCAGACTGACCCATCTGCTTTATTCTAGTTTGAAGCAGTTGAGTTGCATGTGCAGGATGCTTTGAGTTACTAGAAGTGCACAATGAGACTCAATGACGTATTTACTTCACACAAAGTCATTTTGGCGGATCTGTGTTGCAGTTGCCTTTCTTTGATTGTGGTTCTGTGTTTGATTAAATGTCACAAACGACCCTGATGATCCTTCTCTGCACCCAAAGAGGTCACGGTCACCCCATTTGGACTCTTAATTAGAACTTAAAACACATTTAAGGACATATCATCCTAGTTCAGTTTCAGCATGAAAGGTTTTCGACGTTCCCTGAGCTTTAAATTTGGCTTTACCTGCCTCGTGTTCCACTTTCCTTAATGACACCTTCACTTGGATCTTACTTGTCCAGGTCCTTCGTAACAGCATGTTATTTAAGTAGCCGATAAATTTTTCATGTAATCAGCCAGTTCAGTCCATTAAGCGCCTTTGGCTAATAGTATCGGACAAGTGAGCGTTTCTGTGTGTTGCAGTAAGGCTGTATGTTTATGTATTAAGTGTATATTTAGGTGTTAACTCAACAGAGTGTTTAACAGAGTTAAAAATGATATGATGAAATGATATGACTACCACCTTACAGTGTTCTTTACTTGACTAGATGTTTTGAAGGAATTATTCTTCCCCAAGGAATTGTGAGATCATCTGCTGAATAATTTTATATATATCTATATATATATATATATATATATATATAATTCCTTCAAAACATCTAGTCAAGTAAATTATAATTATATATTATATAGGCTCAAATTCAGCTCCAAAAATAATCCCTCAGCGAATTCGGCTGTAAAGAAATCTGAATCTGCTTTTTTTTTTTTTTTTTTTTCAAATCAATATCAGTGCAACTTCTGGGCAGTAGGGCACTGCAGACATACAGTCAGTTCTCGCACTGTGTTTTTCCCCTCTTCAGTCCCAGCCAATAGGTTCAGAGGGAGCTGGGGGAAGAGCAGAGGAGAAGCATATGGAATGAGCTGTCGGACCGACTGTGCTACTGCAGAGAGGGAGAGGGAGAGGGAGGGAGTGGGAGACAGAGAGACAGTAGTAGTAGCAGTGAAAGGCAGCACTAGGAAGAAAGAGGGAGGAGGGAAAAAAGGGAAAGTGAAAAGTCTGACCCGTGGGAGACAGCTGCTGCTGTTGCTGCCATAAGCCGGTTTGCTGCTTCTCCCTGTGTGTGTGTTTGTGTGTGTGTCAGAGCGGATGATGTCACAGCGCTGAGAGGCTGCAGAGCCACACAGACACACACACGCGCACACAGCGGTGCGCACGGATGTGTATTCTCAGGGCTGCCGATGCTGATGGGATTGTTTCGGCGTGTCAGGGGGCGCTGGGCGGCCCGTAACCCGCGGTAACGACGACCATGAGTCCGGGCTGCATGCTGCTGTTTGTGTTTGGCTTCGTTGGCGGAGCAGTGGTCATCAACTCGGCCGTGCTGGTCTCTCTGTCCGTTCTGCTGCTGGTGCATTACTCCGTCTCCAACGGCCTGCCCGCCATCACACACTCGCTCCCCAGGATCAGCAGGTATGCAGAGGGGAAGGGAGAGGGGGAAAGTGTGTGTGTGTGTGTATGCGCGTGTCTCGTTGGAGATTGTCTTCTACATCCTAATTTAGATTTTTTATTATTGCATTTTTACCTATTGATGTTTCTGTATCTTTGAAGTGTTTTGTAGTTGTAGTGTCAGACCTTCTGGTACTTTCCATACATTTATTATTATTATTATTATTATTATTATTTTACCTCTTAAGGCTGGAACTTTACAGTATATGAGCAGTAATCAGAGTTCTTAAAGAAAGAGCAAACAACAAAAATGGACTTTTCTGAATATTAATAAACCAAAGAACTAAGAAACGCATATAAATGTGTCCATCAGGGTCCAGACCTTCTTAGTCTCCTCCTTTTCTCTTTCACTTTGCAAAATAAAGGTGCTTTAAACTGTTATTGGAGTGATGGAAGCCATAAAAGAACCACTTCTGCTAATAGAGAACCAAGATTCATGTTTGTAATAGAGATAAATGATTGTGGAGAACCTTTAAATTGATAAAGAAGCTACATCTACACTGTCTCCTAGTTTCCCACCTCTAATGCCAGTCTGCTGTGGTAAACAGCAGCAGCATCGTTGATAAAGCTGAGTATGGTAGTCCAGCATTGTGTGTGTGCGCATATGTGTGTGTATATAAATTCTGTAATTAAACCATGACAAACTCCGGGACCGTTCCCTGCCTGCGCCAGGGTTAGGGCTGGTTTTTGTGACCCTGCAGTGCTCTGGATCACGCTCTCATTGTTCGCTGTCGGGCGGCTTTTGAATTTGCCCATTCTCTTTCAAACAGACTGCTTTGTTGTGCACTTAGGCCTATACCTCTTTGTGTGTCTGTATCTCTTTGATACTGTACCTGCATACTGATTGGCTGGGCTGTGTGGTGCGTGGTGTGATGGGTAGCAGTTTAATTTGTTTATGCTGTTTGTGACTGTAGTGGAAATACAGCTGTGATGCAGGGGACAGGCGCACCACCCTCGTCGGCCTGTACCTTGTCTAAGCAAGTTGAAACAGGATGCAGTGTTTGTAAATATTGGTGAACGTACCCTCAACCTAGGGGACAGCGGAGCAGATCGGTGACCGATTGAGCCAGAATTCATGTGGGAAAGAGCATTTTGCTGCTGGTTGATCTCTATTGCTGTGGGAAAAAGGTCTTAAGGGCTGAAATTATGACACTGTACTTTAACATCACTGAACCTTTTCCCTCAGTGAGCAGTAGATAGTGTATGGGAATTAGCCTTCGGCGATAGGATCAATGCAAACAAAACAGATAAAGTGAATTGGTGAATGTTTATGTAAGCCACGCCATGGGTCATCATGAAATCCTCACTCGCTCGCTTGTAATTACTCTTGGATGTTTGGTGGGGTTTTTTTTTTTTTTTTTTTGTATTTGTCTTTCATCATAGGGACCTCTGGGCCTGTGTAGGTCTACATCCACTAAAGAAGCTTAGTGTGGCCGGGACCCATGATATTAATCTGCATACGTTTCTGTCATACTGCAGCAGTGATTTTTGTGTGTGTGTGTGTGTTGGGGGGGGTTAGGCTGATGAGGTTTAACCTGGCTGGGATGTAGCCGGGCCCTGCAGAATGTGCAGTCAGCATGTTGAGGTCCGGGCAGGGCTGAATAGAGCTACCGCTTCACCACGGCAACCAGTATGTGGCTCTGAATAAAAGCAGCAGTGGTAGTACAGTTTAGACGAGGCCGGTTCAGTACGAAAGCCAGATCCAACACTTTCAACACTCTTAGCAACCGTATTAAGTTGTAAGCTTTTGCTTTGACTCTGCACTGCTGCTGTTATGGAGCTGCCCTGGAGTATTGTAAGTTTAAGAAGCATGACTTTTATTTCAGAGCTTACACACATTCCTTGTTTCCTGATGATATTCTACCCCGTGCTAGTTTGGCTGTACAGGCCCAACCTAAAATCATGCGCAGGGAAAAAGTTCCCGGTTCAGGAACCAGAAATTTCCTGAATGTTGTCTAGTCAGTTTGGTTATAAACAAAGTTAAATATTAAATTATATATTTTTTAATATACTGTAAATGATGGCTTGATCCATTCCCATGCTTAATGTTGGAAAGGGGTTCTTGTTCGAGTCCTAGTCATGCTGCTAGCCATCGGCAGCCGATGCTCAGAGAGAGCACAATTGGCCTGGCTCTCTCCAGAGCGCTCTCCCCCGACATCACTTTGTTGCAAAGCTGGCCGTTACTGGCTGTCTGCAGGCTGGAGCGGCAAAGCCGGGTATGCGGTGCTTCCCTCCAGGCGCTCAGTCCCCCTTACTGGTGTCGCAGGCATCGCATAGGGAGTATTCCGAACGGGTTATTTGGTGGTCCAAATTGGGGAGAAAGTGGGTGAAAAGTATCTTTTCCTTACAGCAGCCAAAAAGTTCTATTTAACTTAATTAGTCCACACGACTCATTTAAAAATGCAGCAAGCTTGCTTAGATGCTGTTTAGAAAACATCTGATGCTGAATTTTGTGGAAAGGGCGCAGAGAGGGTGTTTTTTTTTTTGTTCGTTTTTTGTTTGTTTGTTTGTTTTCTCCTTCTGATGACACTTTCATAAAGGTGATACTTGTGCAGTTCTTGAATAGTGCACCACCACTCCAGAGTCTGCTAAATCCTACTGAAGATCGTTTGCAGTTAAACAGGGGTTTGCCCATTTAGCAAACCTGTGAGCGATTCTCTCTGAAAATGTTATGGTCTTTCAGACTTCAACATGACCTCCACTGTTCCTGTTGACTGCCATTTCTTAATATCATTATGAACTGAGGAAACTGCTACCCAGAAGTGCTTTGCTGTCTTCTTATAGCCTTATACAGTTTTGTGGGTGTCAAGTATTTTAACGTTCAGACTGCTGAACAGCTGCTTAGAGGAGCCCATGTCTGATGATTGTTAGGACAAGGTATGAGAAGTCAAAATATTTATAATAGCCCTAACAAGTAGAATTCACTGTAAAATGATCTGTATATAGATCATTTAATAGATATATAGATCATTCTACAATTGTTTCCAAACCCAAATAGCCATTCTTAAAGCTTAAACTTGATTTAGTGCTGGATCATTTATTGTGTAGTTTATATCCACGTTGATGTTACAGTAACAGTATTGATTGTTAGCTTTCACTGTGCAATATGTGTCCTTTATTGAGTGATTCTGGTTTGTAAAAACTAAAGGTTCTAGAGTCACAATATACCAATATTGGTGTTGGTGTGGCGCAACAGATAACACCACTACCTACCAGGGAGCTACCACACCATGTGGAAGACTGGGGTTCGAGTCCCGGTCTGGGTGACTATGCTGCGCTACACCAATAAGAGTCCTTGGGCAAGACTCCTAACACTACATTGGCCCTCCTCTGTAATACGAGTAACCTTGTAAGTCGCTCTGGTTAAGAGCGTCAGCTAAATGCCATAAATGTAAATGTAAATATTGAAATGTACGATTCCTTTAAAAACTGCTACACTTTAATATGAGCTATTTTTAATGAAGGCACTTCACTTAACCCACTTTTAGATAATCATCTCATCATTCTCAGACTACTAAAACACACTACTACCCGACAGGAAGTTATTTAACAACAGTTGTAAAAACATGTGCTAGGAGTGTGGGCTAGGTTATAGTATTGCTGTATCATTCCTTTAACCCCGTTATATCTGATCCAGCATTTTCTGTTGATAACGCCATCCTACCCATCTGAAATGTCTTCTCTGGAAAGAACATAAAAATCAAATACATCCAAAGTAAAGGAATGAGAAGTGTCCTTTCTGGAACTGTGGTTTCTGTCTGGTATGAGAGGTATCAAAGTGTGGAACTAACACATAACATCACACGCCTTGATCTAGTTGGAAAATCTTGTCCTATTGAATTAACACCCAGCACTTGTTTCATTTCTCTCCGTGTTGCCAGGAAGGAGCGGCCTGTGTCTCTGGGAATCTTCCAGCTGCCGGGTGCTGATGTACTGACCCCTGACCTGCAGAGGGAGCAAGTGGAGACTCCGGGAACGGATACATGGAGATACAACGACCTGAGTCACCCTCGCTCCAACACCAGCCTCAAGGTGGACAAAGTATACTCTCTTATTGTGTGGAGTGTTTACTTACTTTCTTTATTCAGCTCATCAGTTACCAGCCTACATTAGGTAGACTGTGTGTTTTGTCCACCTAATGTAGGCTTATTAGTGGTGGAACGGTCATTAATAGATGGATCCATCCTTGTTCTCCAAACTTCATCAGTTCGCAGGACTTGTTTATAAATGCACCAGGCCTATTTATATGCTCCTTTGAAAACATCACAGGACAGTGTGTCTGCTGATGACACTTACATTTACATTTACATTTACATTTATGGCATTTAGCAGACGCTCTTATCCAGAGCGACTTACAAGGTTACTCATATTACAGAGGTGGGCCAATGTAGTGTTAGGAGTCTTGCCCAGGGACTCTTATTGGTGTAGCGCAGCATAGTCACCCAGACCGGGAATCGAACCCTGGTCTCCCACATGGTGTTGTTGTAACGCAATGGTAGGTGGTGGTGTTATCTGTTGCGCCACACCAACCATTCCATGAAGGTCCTATTTGTTAAGGTGTCGCTGCATAGTAGAACAGTGCACCCCTATCCCAGAGTCTGCTGAATCCTTTTGAAGGTCTTGTGCAGGCAAACGGGGTTATGGGATGTTTTTTTCCACACGGGCTAATGTAGGCTAATTAGTGGTGGAACTCACTCAACATGCTGTCCTCCACTTTTGGGAAATCAGGGGGGCTCCCAGGAAAGAAAGCAATGACGACATGGCTCATTTGCATTGAGAGAGCTTCCTTTTCTGAAAGGGTCCAGGCAGAATGTGTGATAAAAGGACTTGGGAATCAGCTGCGTGCCAGCAGAGAGGAAACTTTTTTTTTTCTGAGGCGGAGGCTGTGCTTGCTGTGTCCTGCATGCTTAAACAGAGAGCGAATAAGGCTGAGAGTAACAGGGAGACGGTGTTACAGAACATCCCTCCCCCTCTGGAATTTTCTGCCTCTTACAAAGACTGTGCCGCGAGCCCCCTCATGAATATTCCATCGAAATAAGTATTTATTTATTGTTGTCATCATCTCGTTCCTAGTGCACAAGCAAACCTCTCTCTCACTCTCTCAAGAGAAAGAGAGCCAAATTCAAGTCTTTTTGTAAAGTGCTATATTTTGCTTGTTAAGCGGTTTTCAAACTATATCGCAGCCGTTACTCCAAAATGCTGTCATTCCATAATGGAAGGCTTATGCGGCTGGTTCCCTGAAAATTCTGTCGTTGATCTCTACTGGGGTAATTCGGATATTAAAAATGTGTGCAGTCTCAGTAGAGCTTGTGCGTACTGTTTTTATAGTTTGACCTGACGCGGTAATATATCTGCAGTGCAGTTACAGAGCAGGAGGAGGGGGCTCCAGACAGAAAGGCAAATGTAGAAGTAGGAGCAGAAGCTCTGGAATCAGTGTAACAGTTGCAATATTTAACTGTATTTTAACTGTAGTGCTGATGAGCTATTAGGCACAAGGGTGGTGTATCCTCAAAAAATGCTCTAGATTAAGACTGTCACAGTTACTCAAATTAACCTGCTAATTAAAAAAATAAATACATTCCCATAATATATATGATGATGATGATGATGACGATGATCATTTCAATGAAGGGGGAATACAAATTAAAGGGGTCTTTGTTCAGTAAAACCTAAATGAGTACATATTTGGAGATTCTGCTATTAGAGAATCACTAATAATTGCATTAATAGTTGTAATATTGTGCAAAAACACTTAACCACCCTGTTATGCAAATTATTATTATTGCATGATGTAACAACCTGAATGTTTGTGTATTTATGTGTAATTGGCAGCACTTTCATGCATGTGGGTTCACAGGTAGTGTCAGGTGTATTGCTCTGTGTGAGTTTACAGAGAAAAAGAGTGTAATCATCATGTTTCTTATTTTAAGGTGAGGTTATACTCCTCACTAATTGGAGACTGAAATAAACTAAAGTATTTATTCAGTCAGTTTGCATCACAAATAGAGAATCTATCAATAGTACTTGCAGGCCAAAAATCTATTACTATGTTTTCCATTTATTAGTTGGTATCAGTTGGTTGCTATGTGCCCAGTTGGCATGTGATTGACATTTTAGGTGCTTTAGGTTTTACTTTTCACTAATTAAAGACTATTAAACAGCTCTACTAAACTTGCATAACAGGGTGGTAAAATGTGTTTATTCTTTCTTTATAAAACAGACCTCCAAATGCCATTCAAAACCGTAATAAACCCCTAATTTTTGTCTTTTTCCAAATAAACTGTTCCCAGTTCTATGCAGGTATTACTGAAAAGGGGTTCTTTGATGTGCACAGATATGTGAACATTTTGGTGCTCCAATTTCAAAAGGTTCTAATTAGTACTATCTACTAGCACGAAAGGTTTTTTTTTTTACCAATACAAACAAGAAACCAGTTAACCATCCAAATGGTTCTTTCGGTTGTCTTCCCCCCCATTTTTAAGAGTTTAAGATCTATTTTCTAGTAATAACAGGGTCTGTTTTTCTTCTAGGTTTAAAAGGTTTCCTGATTAATGAAGTGTTTGACAGACTGTACACTGTTTGATATTGTACAGTTCATTTGATTTTGCTCTTTCAAAAAACAGTTATTCATTTGTTAAAATTGCCAGTAGCTTCACTGTTAATCCTGGCAATAGTGAAAGCCCTACTGTAGATTTCTATTTCTGTCTCTTTTCAGATCCTTTTAAGTGCCTGACTACCCCTTACGGTTTGAGAGGAGGCCTCCTGATTGATTTAGCCACTAACATGCATTGTCAGGAGCTCTGAGCCTTGAGTAGTCTGACCTTGAGGATACTATTCACTTATAAGAAACTGATGAATGGGATGCGATCATTTTTCAGCCCCTACCAGCAGAGCCATAGCAATAATGCTTACAGTAGCAGACTGGGGACTGCTTGTTATTGATAGCTAAGGTGACAATAATGCATCTCTCTCTCAGAAAGTTACTGTGTTTGCTGCTGTAAAACCTTAATGAGTGCTATTAGTGGAGAATTATTTGAACTGTGCTTCGTTCTTGTGTCTAAATAATTCCGTCGGAATCGGTGTTTGTGAGCAGTTTGAAAGATGGTTTTCTTTTTGTATTTTAGATCAGGTCTGACTTACTTTTTATTTGCTGTTTTGTTGCTTAAGGAGAGGCTATTTACAATGTGTCTTCTGAATGAGATCTTAGGTAGAGCTGGGTAATATGACAATATTTGATCTTATTGTGATATATTTTGTTATTGTAATAACAATATGCTTTTCTAAGCATATCGAGGATATTGTTAGTGCTTAATGAACACTGATCAACTGCAGGTTTTATTACTAACAGTGTCATTAGACTGGTTTAATTAGATGAAGAGCAGCAGATGTTGAGTAAAAATCACTGTATTCAGTACGGGAGAGGATCTGAACAGTAGTTTTAAGGTATTGTTTATTGCGAAAAAAGTCTTTAAATATTGTGATATAGTATTTTTACCACATTGCTCAGGCCTACTTGTAGATTTGTTTCATGACTAAAATAATATTAATATAAAACAAATTTGGAGAGCATGTGATAAATTATGATACTATTCATTCAGTTAATTCAGTAAAACATGGGGGAACATTATTAAGCATTTCGCATGATGTTTTGATTTTCATCACTGTTTAGAATAATCAGAATCAGAAATACTTTATTGATCCCAGGAGAGAAATTGCAGTTGTTACAGTTGCAACCATTTGTGTAAGAGTAAACACTCTATAAAATAAAATTTACAAAAAAGAGAGAAAGAAATTTAATATGTATATAGATTACATTAATATAATAAAGCGGCAAAATATTACATTACTCTTATTATTGCAGTATATTATATGAACAGTATAATTTGAGAATTGCACAAGTGAACTATAATGTCACACATTGAGCAAGGAGTTATAGAGTTTAATGGCCAGAGGTAGGAATGACCTCCTGTGGCGCTCGGTGGTGCATTTTGGTGGAATGAGTCTGGCACTGAATGTGCTCCTGTGTCTCATCACCGTGTTGTAGAGTGGGTGGGAGCCATTATCCATAATGACATGCAGCTTAGACAGCATCCTTCTCTCCGACACTGCCATCAGCGAGTCCAACTCCACACCCACAACATCACTAGCCTTGCGGATCACTTTCTTGAGTATGTTGGTGTCTGCCACCCTCAGCATTCTGCCCCAGCATGCAGCCATATGGCACTTGCCTTCACAGACTCATAGTAAACAGTGCCGCTCAGTAGGTTCAACTAAATGTTGTTTTTTAGCCATGACCTAGAACAGCCACTATTGGTTCCATAAAGAAATATGATTTAAAAAGATTTTTTTAAACTTTAAAAAAAGTTTTATGTGATATTACTACCCACACATTGGATGCAATGTACAGGTATGGCCATTATGTTCAGTAGTGTAGTGTAGTGTAAGTATATGTATGTATGTACACCAGGCATCTCATTCAAGCTGTGTAGCGAGAGACTCTGGGCTCCAAAATTGATTGACAGTTCGGCGTTAAAGAAGCAGTTATTGCTTAGAAAACCACTCCAGTTCATATAAATCATCTGTTATTTTAATGGACTGTGAGGTTTTATCTATAATTCATGCTCTGATTGAATTAGCCAGATGCACCCATCATTTATTGTGTATAAATTAGCGTCGTTTTCAGTAACCATTTGCTCGGCTCGGTTCGGTTGCTTTAATCCCCATGGCGAACCCCCCCCAGATTCACCAGCACAAAGCAGTGTTCCTGTTGTTCAGGCTTCCAGCAGACTCCCACCGAGGACACACAGGCTGTGCTTTGTGCCCTCTATGACTCGACATTTCTCCCAGATTTACTGTCTCCAGTAACGTCTGTTTATCTCTCCCTGGCACACTTGCTATGAAATGGAGAAAAGTAGGCCAGGTTGTAATGTTTTCAGGCTTTCCCCAGGTTGGTTGGCAAAAGAACTGCCAGACTGAGAGTTGTGAGCTGACGCTGCCATGGCAACAAGGAAAGGGTTTGATATGATGGCATGCTGCGACCTCCCATCAGACATCTCTGTTTTCAAACCTGGTTTTGTTTTGTGTGAGACTTGAAGAAAGAGGAAAGGGAGGTGGTGGAAGACACTCAGAAGACCATGCAGTCGTACAGTAAGGGTAGGATACATACCATGTCTGAACTGCATGTGTAGCATTTCCTTAATCAGAAAAATCAAGATGAACTAATGTCATTTACTGCTGTAGTGTAGTGGACAACAACTTTGCCATCCCCGTAGCATACTAAGGTTCGTTTTTCTGACTAGGCAAGCAAGTATTAGTCCTTGGGCAAGACTCTGGATGCTAGATTCACCTACACTCTAAAAAATAAGGGTGTTACAAATGGTTCTTTGAATGATGCCATAAAGCTGAAGCACACCAAACATACGTTTTAAGCCAAACCCCAACACTCTAACATTGGCTGTTGTTTTACAGTGTTATGAAATATGATGGTCTGTGGCACACTGGTTAAACAGCACCAAACAAAACAGCAGATCTTCATTATTAGAAATGGGAAATGATGAATACGTCCATATTCAGACAGGACTACATTTGCATTGGGTACTGAGGTAATTCCCTTTTTCACAGAGGCTCCTTTGGGAGTTTGTTTTTGTCTGAAACGACCATGTCTGTGTTTTTTTTTCTATGTTGTCTTTTGAGAAAATTATTGCCTGAATTGCCTACTGTTTTTTTACTAAATTCCGCAATCGTCTGAATATTTTAGGCCCGTCTGGTTTCACATCTCTGAATTTTTTCCAGGCAGATGTCCCCTCACGTTGAAAAATGTGAGGTCTGCCGCTGCGCCCCGCATTCAGTGCATTCAGAGTGTTTCAGAGTGTTCCTCCAGTGGATATTAAAAACTTCCTGAAACGCTTAAAAAAAACAAACAAACAAAAAAAAACTGGTTTTCTCTTTTTCACACGGAGCTAATCACCAGCTTTTTACAAAGGTCCGCTTCAACTCATATAGGACGGCAAAACACCAGTAATAGGACTACATCTCCCCAGGGGAGCAATTGAAGTGTACTTTGAGGTTTTCGACAATAAGCAAGTCTTCCCTGTCCAAAACAAAGCCAGTATTGATCACTTGGATCTAACGGCAGAATCAGTGAGCTGTTCACTATGGTAACTATGAAAGCGTGAGCTGAGTTGAGCTGAGCAGTGCAGCTGCATGTGGACAAGTCTGTATGAAGCTGCCCAAACACCATCATCATCAAACATTATCAAAAACAAATTTAGCATCTTTAGGTGTAATTCGACCAAACATTTGCACACACACATTGTCCTGTCTGTGTGCTGTGGCCTATGAAACGTATGCTTCCATAAAGAACCATGTAATAGAACTGTTAAAGAACCTTTACATCAAGTGAAGCATCTTTAAACACACCTACTTTACAAAAGTGGTTCTCCTATGGCGTTGCTCAAAAAACAGTTGAAGCGCCTTTATTTTTACGAGTGTATCTTTGTAACCGGATTGAAGTATCTAACAAGAAATCATCCTTGGTACATGCAGGCATATCTACGGTAGAGTCCTCTCTCCACAGCTGCTTCTGCAAGGTGACTCTATAATCCCTCTCAGGATTAATTGTTGTTCCATAACAAATTGATTTTAATGAGAGAGAGCTCCTGATCTTTTTATAGAGCGCGGGCACCTGTGGAAAACTGTTTGAAAACAGATATTAATAAAACATCTCTGTTGTAGCTGGCTGAAGGACAGAATGCACTTCTGCTGCACCTTAGAAAATGCTTTTCAATAATTTATGAGCCACAGCTAAAAATATATCACAACCCGTTTCGTCCCTGAAGCACATGCAGTTCAGGGGTGCTTCGTTTTCACATTCTGCAATTTGACAGATTGATTGGCAGCTTTCTTCACAGTGTCCGAGTGTATAGCTGAAGTGTGCATAATGAACTCTTTTCAGATGCTGGAGGGGTTGTTGATTTCCAGAACTGAAGGCACTGAACCAGATTTTGACAGATTTTCATTTGTTGGTCAGCAGCAGTGCTCTTTCATGAACAGCATAAACAGACCTGTAAATAGGCTAAAGGTAGCCTAGGAGGCTCACTTTCATCTGTTGGTCTTGGACAGGGATTAAAAAAATGCCCTAGAATGGCACAAGCAAATCAAATGTATAGTAAATGTATTAAATATAGTGTAGAATACACAATAGCCAGTATTGGTACCGAGCACATAGATGAAACAGCATATTGTAAAAAACCTTGTATCTCTGTTTTTTGCATTTTGACCTTTTAACATCATGTGATTCTGTCAGTTTTTCTATATATGGTGTCAAAACTTTGTAATTAACAAACCAAGAGAAATGGACCACATTGACTTGGAATAAAATCATTTTAGATTGACTTCCTTTGAAAGCTGAAGGTTTTCCAATGAGATTAGGCATCCACTTCTTTTGCATGACAGCTACGATACATAGCTGTTGTGGCCAAGACGATTGAAATTCACAAGGTTATCATACTTGCACATCCCGCAATATAACTGACGTGGGTTAAGCCTGATCTTGGACTAAATTCCAATGCCAGTATTGTCTCCCCACTGAAAAAAGCATTTTTTTCAGTGGTGAAAGCTTAATCCGGCCCTCAGGAATCCACCATGACATTTACCTATGGTTCTAATACTGCCGGCCAACATTTCCCATGATCCTCCTGGCTGGGTGTTTTGTATGCACGAACAAGGGTGTTCAGTGCAGCTCATTGTACCTCTCTCTCTGGGCAGCTGGAGGCAGATGGTTCCCTCAGGAGAGGGGAGGGTAAGAGTGCACGGGAGACTTTGGATTTCCTCTGGACAGATGTCAACGAGGTAGCCCTGCCTGTCGGCCTCACCATGGTCGCCATGGTAGCAGCAGTAGTCCAGTGTGTTGTGTGCTGTTTGGCTTGATATCCCCAGCTGACTGTCATCTTACTCTACTTTGTGTGTTCATAGAGTGCTGCCTGCAACCATTCACTTGGTAAAATACAGTATACAGTCCTATGCAAAAGTTTTGGCTTGGTCAATTTAGGATGTGTACGATAAGTTCACGCCCATCGCAGAGACACATTTCTGCATATTCTAATGTATGATTACTTTTTTTTTGATTACTTTTTCCTTTTTTTTTTTTTTACATGTAAGTTTTCCTGTAGATGATTTGGTCAATTATCTTATAGATTATATTATATTATAGAATATGACTCTCTGGAGCAGTTAATTATAACAGTATTATCCATCTATCCATCCATACATCTACCCATCCATCTACCCATCCGTACATCCATCTACATATCTATCCGTCCATCCATACATCCATCCATCTACCCATCTATCCATCCATCCATCTACCATCTATCCATCCCTCTATCCATCCCTCTATGCACCCATTCCTCTATCCATTCCTCTATCCATTCCTCTATCCATTCCTCTACCCATTCCTCTACCCATCCGTCTACCCATCCGTCTACCCATCCGTCTACCCATCCGTCTACCCATCCGTCTACCCATCCGTCTGTCTATCCCACTAAGGGGATTGAGATCTATCTTATTGCCACTGTGCTTAATACCAGACTTTGGTTAGAGGGGTATACAGCCCTACAGCATTGAGCTGTAGAGCAGTGGAACTGTGTTCTCTGGCATGCTGCGGCTCCATCCAACACTTTTAGGATTAGTTGGGGATTGCTAAATTTAATCAAATCCACACAGCACTGCTAAAATCTAATAGTAAAGAGCCCTCTCTGGACAGTAGAAACGGAGAACAACAAAATCCAACAAAATGTATTTTATTATATATTATAATTTAATTTATTATAATTTATTTGTATTTTTAATTATAGAAGAAACAATGAATTGGCAGGTGTCCCAAAACTTTTGTCCATATAAATGTGTCATGTGTGTGAATATTTAACGTAACTTATTTTGGTTGCATTCAGCCTCTATGTGCCTGTTGTGTGTGTGCCTGCTACCGTAGTATAAAGCTGATTGCTTAATGAGTACAGCACCAGGGCTTTGTGCTGTTTGTCCTGTAGACCCAACAATAGCAGTCTACCTTTTCTTAGTTATTTCTAGCAGGTCATGTTCTCTGCTGTAGGTTTGCTCTAGGTAATCGTGGCGTTTAAAGGTTCTACTGTTTGTGTGTGCTGTGTTTGTTTGAACGTAGGCTAATGGTTAAAATATGGCTAGATTTTCTAGAGCATCTGTGCAAACGTTTCTGCATCGCACATTGATCCAAGTCAAGTGTGTGTAGAGACAGACAGACATTAACAGCATGGTTGTATAAACCACTGGTGAAGGGTTTCTGGATTTGAACCATGTTGGCTTTTTAGTGATAAATAGTGTAGGCTGTGTTCGACGCCTAGACTCTGTATACTTGTGTTTGGACACTTATGTCCGTGTAAATAGCTGTCTGTCTGACAATGTGGGCTCCTGTTTCAGGATGAACTCTCAGATGCTGGCCGAGGAGGCTCCAAATCGGTTACACCCGCGTCCACGGCAACCTCAGATGTCGCCATGGCATCAGTAGACACTCCCCAAACCGAGGAGGCAGAGGGACTCAACAGGAACCTGAACTCTAGCAGCAAGAAGCCAGACAGCAGCAAAAACATTAAAGTACAGGATGCCATAGCAACAGACCCGAGCCCTAAAGGTGAGACCTACTTTCAGGGAAGGGCGTGTTGTTGTCATGTTTGCACATTTGCATCACCAGGTAGTTTAAACTCAAACTCAAAAAACATAATTTTTTCCCCCCTGGAAAAGTACTGATTTCATGTGACATTCAAATTTAATCTCTACATTAATCAAGGTACCATTAATGCTGGGGTGTAATTATCCATCCAGTGAGATTAGATAGGTGTAAAATCAATAAAATCAGTTGCAGACACTAAACAGATCAACCAGCAATCTAGCTTAGACCTCTGACCTTTCTCCATCTTCGTATATCAGCATTTAAGATCTCTCACTGAAGGCTGATTGTGTCCACACACTTAAATCAAATCAATATTAATAATTCCAAAAAAAAAAGACTAAATCACTCTGGAGTGATGTCAGCAATTATTTACTTAAAGCTGTAAAATGTGTATTAATTTTTTGTGTCCAACATCATTCCCTTTGCATGTAGTAATTCTCTCCATTTTGGAAATGCACTTCCAGTCTAAAATGTAGTCTTAGCACATTTCTTCTCATGTTTTTTGGCAGCACAGCATGTTGGAGTAGCATGGTGCTGAGGGGATGGGGTAGAGTAGTCGGACAGTAGGGTTAAAGTAATGTGGTATTGACGAGTTAGGGGTAGAGTAACTGGGAGTTCCGGAGATGAAGTTCAAGGTGTGGAGTAACATGGCACAGAGGGGATGAGGTGGAGTAACTGGACGTTGTGGAGATGGGGTGGAGTAATGGGGCATTGAGAAGGGGGGGTGGTGTAACTGGTGTTGAGGAGATGGTTGTGGAATAATGGAGTGTTGAGGAAATTGAGTGGAGTAACTGGGTGTTTAGGAGATGTTTATAGTAACTGACAGGAGATCACACAAAAGAGAGTATACGACTATAGCACCGTTAAGCTAGATATTCACAGTCCTGATGTTCTGCACTGACTGATGTATTTACAAACCGTCACACTGCTGGTGAATTAGGCCAGATGTTCAGTACTCGTCTCTACTGTTTGACCACAGCAACGGTCAAAAATATTGCAACTGTTTGCAGCTGTAAATGCATCACACAAGCCCTTATGAAGTACTCTGTGTGTCTGAACAGATGATGTAGTTGAGAACGCCGAGAAATCAGAGGTGCAGGCGATTATTGAGTCGACCCCTGAACTTGACATGGACCTGAGTGGCTGCAAAGGTTCCAGGTATGCCCTCACTGATCCAGTCTTTTACACACAGTGCTGCTATATTCCATTCACCCTCTTATCAGCGCCCTGATGTAATTAACTGTAATCAACTGTAGATGAGCAAGAACCTGGTCAATGACGCCAGGTAGTGTGTGAACTGTTTTAAGCTGACCACTCTCCTGTCCAGCCCTCAGTGTGTATGTGTCTCTTGCTCCTTCTTCTTCAGCACTCCCACTAAGGGGATTGAGAACATGGCTTTTGACCGCAACACTGACTCCCTGTTTGAGGAGCTGTCTTCAGCAGGCACAGACCTCATAGGGGATGTGGATGAGGGGGCTGACCTACTGGGTAAGTAATGGTATACGTTATTTTGTGTGTCATGTTCATGGTTCTTGGGTTAGATATGTGGTCGTATGACTAATCTCTATTCGGTGTGGATATTTACATTATGTGGAGGTTCTTCGAACATTAAAAAGACTGACTGACGCATCTGATTTACCAGAATGGTTTCTTAAAGATCCATCCATTAGAGGTTCTTCAAAGAACCAAATGTGACATTGGTCCAGTGATCCCTCCTCCATCTCTCTTTTGAGTCCAGTTCTAAACCTTTCCCCAGTGCTTTCACTCTCCTTCCTTCTTCTGATACTTTCATTCTTTCAGAATCAGAATAAGAAATACTTTATTGATCCCAAGAGGGAAATTATAGTGGTTACAGCTGCAACCGTTAATGTAAGAATAAATGTATATAAATAATGTGAATTTAGTAAAGTGGCATAGTGGTAATAATTGTAATAATAAATTTGGAAAATTATCCATATATATATATTTTATTAGTTTTTGCACACATTAAATTGAATTACAGTACATATTGTGACCAGTTTCTGTTATTAATATCATGAATGATACTCAGTATATGAGTAAATGTAAATAATAACATGAACATGGTTCTTTCATTAAAACTCAATTGAAGTATAAGCTTACAGGTGACCTGGTAAATTATGAGATCATTGTATGAATATAATCAGATTGTTCAACTTATTTATAGATGTGTTTTACTTATTTTACATCATTTCCTCCACAGTTGTCATTTTCTATAATGTCTGGCCCACACTACAGAATTTATTGATATGATGTTGATAACTTGAGAGTTGTACTCAAGTACTTTGGTCTTGATTGTCTTTGATTGTTGTTAGTCATCACAAAGAGTCCCCACACTACATGATCTTCCCTGAATGAAACACCACACACTTTAAGATGCACTGCCAACCGACGGTTCCGATCCTCAAAACCTTGCGGGAGTTTCTCGCAAACTAGATGTAAACAAACATGGCGGATGACAGAGAAACCATTGCTATGCTAGTGGTGAGCGCTTTCTGCTTTTTTTAAAGGCAAGAAAAAAAAGGATGTGGATGAAACCTCACATTTGAACCACAATGCTTCTGACTTGTTCCGCACACACTAAAGAGCGCTGGCTTGGAGTTCGGCTTGGCTCTCATTGGTTGACAGTCTTTTAGGCATTTTCCACAAGAGAATAGTCATCCACCTCACATTACAGGACACTGAGTAGTAAATGTTATACGATTCATATTTACAATTCACGATCGGGGTGGCCACAACTGCACTGGGAGAAGTTCGGAGGACAAAATTTTTAACTATAGACGCCATACAATACAGGATTATCTGGAAAGAGCATCGTATGCAGTAACCCTGAAATCGGGAGATTTTTTTGATCTCATTTGCCAAGATATAATTTTTTGATGTGACCAGAAACCAGATCCTACAGTAGTGTCCAAATAGGCTAGTTTTTGCCCCCCAGTCCTTTATCCATCTGTCATGAATACTGCTCTTCCAGTACTTCTAACCGTTTTCTCTCTCTACATGTTCGCTCTCCTTCATTGTTTTTGGCCTTTTCTGTTCCCCAGATGAGTATTCTGGTGTGTATGTTTTCATTGACTACTCTTCCCCTCCCAATCATTTCACATCTTCATGCCTTTCTTACACTTCTTTTTCAACCGTCCTTTTCATCTGCTCTTCTTTTCTACTTACTTTGCTCTGCATGCCAATATTAGACCTTAACTTCTTTGGTAATGTAACTTCCTGGTTATTTCCACAGTTTTTCTTGTTCAGGATGGACAGTCTTATTAGTTTCCTGATCTCCCTTAGTCTTTTCTAATGCAGTCTCTTAAATACTGTGTATATAGTATGTAGAAGCAGGCTAATGCCATCCCCTTATGTGTAAAAGTAGATTTGTGTGGTTCTTTTGGCATCATTACGGTCAGTGTATTGTGTTTTCATGTTTTTTCGGGGTCGCTATCTGAATGAAGACAAATAAAAGGTGTATTGCTTTAACACAGGTATGGGTCGTGAAGTAGAGCATCTGATCCAGGAGAACACCCAGCTCCTGGAGACAAAGTAAGACTATTTAATATGCACTGGCCTCTGTTAGACATGTACATGTTTTATATATATATATATATATATATATATATATATATATATATATATATATATATATATATATATATATATGATTATTCCCTATATATGATGATATATATGAGCTAGACAGGTGTATACTGCCATCTGCTGTATGTGTGTGGAATGACACAAGATAAAAGAGAAAAGGAAAAAGCAGCTTGTGTGTATGTGTGTGTGTGTGTGTGTGCTCTGCAGGAATGCTCTAAACGTGGTGAAGAATGACCTGATTGGTCGCGTGGATGAACTGACCTGCGAGAAGGATGTTCTGCAGGGTGAGATGGAAGTCCTCAGACAGGCCAAAGGCAAACTGGAGGAGAGGAATAAGGAGCTGGAAGAGGAGGTTAAGAGGTGAGAAGCTGCACTATGGGAACTATGGGATCAGACACGAGACATGCTGCATAAATACACCTCGCATCTCCACAGTGCAGAGTTACAAAAATTGCAGTTGTAATGCGGTGGTCCTTTTATTTGAACAGAGTTCGGGCAGAGTTGGATATGGCAAAGCAGAGAGTAAAAGAGGAAGATGATGTGAGTGCCTTGGGTTACATTAACAGACATATATACATTTTGATGATGAAGTTCTGTGCAGTGAATCCTTTCTTACGGCCTCTGCAGAGTGATGTGCCCACGGCCCAGCGGAAACGGTTCACACGGGTGGAGATGGCCCGGGTCCTGATGGAGAGGAATCAGTACAAGGAGAGACTGATGGAGCTGCAGGAGGCTGTCAGGTGGACAGAAATGATTCGGTGAGTGAGGGTCGAGGGTCTGTAGGAAATAGTATGTGTCACATACTTCTCTACATTTTCTACAAGTATATCGTCAGTACTTCTAGAACTCTGAACATCTGTGTATATCATAAAAAAACTAGATTTCAACCAATTATAGAGAGTGTGCGCACAACACCACCAACCAATGTGTAAACTGCAGTATTCTGTTAGATTTCTGCCTTGCCTTACTGAGACAGAGAGCCCTGTGTTTGTGTGTACTATTGGCCAGTACATGATCAGAGGCACAAAGAAGTGTAAGATTGTAATGTTGACACTTTATGGACTGAGTAATTGTCTCTACTCTCCATGGAAAGCTTTCTACTAAAGAAAACAGTTCCACTGCTCCACAGGTCCACAGCTGTGTCAGCAATGGGTGCATTCATTAGAAGGGGTGTCCAAAAACATTTGGACATATAGTGGATATTTAGTGGGTTGTGTGTTTTTTATTCAAAAAATGCAATTTTACTGTTCCTACACAGGGCCTCGAGGGAGAATCCGACCCTGACCGAGAAGAAAAAGTCCAGTATCTGGCAATTGTAAGCTCTGTCTTTCTCTTTCTTTCTATATTTATTTCTTTATTTATTTCTCTCTCTTGCTCTTGCACTCTCTTGAATGCTTTCTCACGCTTGACTTTTGCTCTCTTGCTCTAGCTTTCACTCTAGCTCTTTCATGTGATCTTTTGCATGCTCTCCTATTTTTTTTGTGCTCTCTCTCTCTCTCTCTCTCTCGCTCTCTCTCTCGCGCTCTCTCTCTCTCTCTCTCTCTCTCTCTCGCACAACACTGTTCCCTTGCTCTATGTCTCTCTCATTTCTTCCAATAGTCATTGAAGTGTGTTACTACTAAACCTTGTGTGGTTTGGCATTCATTCAGTGTCTCTCCCTCTCCTTTTCATGTCCTTTTATTTGTTTTTGCTTTTTTCATCCAGGATGTAGGTAAATCTTTGAAATGCTAGTAAATCCATTCTTGCACTTGGTCTGGTCCTTATATCCAAAACATGCTCTTGGATTTGGGAATGGCTTTCATTTTCAACTCTTTACAAGAAGAATTTACAGCCAAACTAATGCCTTACATAAAAGATAATTAGAACAAAATTTGAAGTCTAGTGCAGTGCAGTACTCACACTTTTATTGCACTACATTAGACGCTGCTCTACCACCCCCTCCTTTCCGCACTTGAGAATATGTGAGAACCCAGCCAGTGTAGCACAACACGTAGCCATTCCCAGGTCTTGGGATTTATGTGAATGTTCTGCCGTTGGTGTGATTGGATTGGGATGAACATGTGGCATTTTGCATACTTAAAATTCCTTTACTCTCCTGTTGTGTGCCCCTTTCATGTGTTCTTTATCCTGCCTCCTGTTGTCCTTCATGTTTGCAGAAGGTGTGTGGGTGGGTGGGAAGAGACTTTGCGATGAGTGCAGATCTAAGCAGACGTTTTAGGCTTAAACAAATGTTTCTGTAGGTCTTTTAAAGACAAACGACCTGCTGCGCTGTCCGTTTGGTTTAGCACAGTTGTTAATGCATACATGCTTTGCATGTACAGTGCCTGAGGTGTAGAATTTTCTTAATGTTTAGCTCACTTTGCCACATCATTAGCACAATACATCGGTACACTGTCTTTACTTGTGTACAACAGTTTCCACACTGGATATATGCAGTGTTTCTGTAATTAGTAACTGATAAATTGAACAGATTTAGATAGAAACCCCCACATAAAACGTTGGGTACGTCTCACTGTGGCACACTACAGCCAAGCACCAGGTTCGTACTAAGCGTATTAAGAGCACTAGCTCCCTAACAGGTTGTCTGCTTGACTTAGCTTGGTGGTGTTCATTTAACATGATGTGAGGCTGATGGGATGTTGTTGCTAAGCAGGGTGGGGGCATGCCCTATGTTTGGGAAGTGATCCTTGGACCCCTAACTGTTGACCTAAGACCTCTAACACTGCTCCTGCTACCGCCTGTGTCTGCATATCAGTCTTTCTGTGTCGTCTCTTTCTCGCCCTCCCCTTCTCCCCGTTCCCAGTTTCAGCAGACTCTTCAGCTCGTCCTCCAGTGCCACAGGCAAAAAGCCTGAGGCTCCAGTTAACGTCAAGTACAACGCCCCCACCTCGCACATCGTGCCCTCCGTTAAGAAGAGGAGCAGCACCCTCGCCCAGCTGCCCAGTGACAAGTCCAAAGCTTTTGACTTCCTCAATGAGGAGTAAGTGACTTCTGTATGACTGGGATTGACCAGACTCTTATATTACTTGGAACAGTATTACTTGAAACCCAATGCTTTTTAGATGCAAAACACCTTGTTGACCTGGCTTTTCACTCTCAACACTCACTCCCTCACCCACACTCACATACATTTATTTAGCAGGCTGAAGATTCTCCACAACGTTGTGCTATTAGTATTATTTTAACAGTGTAGGGAAATGGCCATTTAAGGCCATTAAGGCCATGTCTGAAACCGATGGGGCTGCATACATTTTTACACTGTAAAAATGTGGAAGTCAGAGAAAATATGTGGTGGAGCAAAGCTGAAAGGCTGGGGGATGATGGCCACGTTTTTTTTGTTTAGGTACTTCATAATCTGTTGGAATGGGTGGACAGTGATGAGAGCTATGGAGTTTCTAGCTCTGTTTACAGAGCGTAGATGGCAAAAACGTGGCAGATTTGATGTGAAGGTTCCACTACATTAAAAATCAAATTTATTTTTGTCTGGGGGGAAAATGTTACTTGGCATGATTTGATATTGGTGTAATGAATGAGATTTAAATAACATGTAATCATTTAACTACAAGGAAGGCAACAACAACTGAAATAGTTTGTAGAAATAAGGCTAAAATTCACATTAAGCTGTAGGATTAGGTATTAGTACTGGTACTAAAAACTGACAATTAAGTTGTTAACAGTCAGTTAATAACTGTGCCCTTGGCAACACACTCATTAAAATCACAATAAAAAAAGTGTTTATACTTTATTTTAAAAGGAACTGAGTCAGAATATGTAGTTTATTTGCCTGTTATGGTACACATGTGGTGTGTGTGTGTGTGTGTCATGTGTCTTTAGGCCAGAGGCGGACAGCATTGTGTCACGTAGGGAACAGAAGAGAGCTCAGTACAGGCAGGTGAAGGCTCATGTGCAGAAGGAGGATGGCAGGGTGCAAGCTTACGGCTGGAGTCTGCCTCAGAAGTTCAAGGTATGGCCTTTGTTGACTGATACTGAAGATGCAGGTACATCTGTAAAGCATAACAGACATGAGTGTTCAGTGAACTGAGACAGTCTCTCTCTTGAAAGGCTTCAAACGGCGGGCAGGCAGACAGTAAGACGAAGAATTTACCAGTGCCTGTTTACCTCAGACCTTTAGATGAGAAAGATGCTTCCATGAAGGTGAACATGTTTAACCTGCTACTTTAACTATATTAGCTTTATGTAAGGTGATTGGTTTGACCTCAGATATCTGTGTTTGTGTGTAGCTGTGGTGTGCTGCAGGGGTGAATCTGTCAGGAGGGAAGACTCGTGACGGGGGCTCTATTGTAGGAGCGAGTGTGTTTTATAGAGATGTCTCAGGAGTGGAAAGCGGCAGCCTCAGCCCAGTTCAGACAAAAGGCTCTCAGAGCAGCCTGGACAGATTGGAACAGGAGCTGAAGGTAGGAACACACAGGAAGGAGTTTTGTCAACACCAATATCGATACCTAAAATACTCATCCTTGTCTGAACACACCAAGGTCTGCATCCTAACTGGGTACTACACACTAACATAAGGTATAGACCATATACTAATCTTAGTAGTGCGGGTTTGGCAGACTAGTACTCAAAATATTAACATACTAGCAGGGAGTGATGAAGCATTGCTATACCAACACAGGTCACTGCATTACACTGTGGGATAATGGTGTTCATCATGGATATTTAAGTATACTCAACTTTGACACTTGTTTCTATATTAGAAACTACAATGGCATTATTAATTAGTACAAAGTTGGGACACATCCACAAACATTTATTTGCCCCGCCCCTTTTACGACATTACTGAAAGAACCGTTTAAAGCACCTTTATTTAGTAACACAGTGTTGTGTATGTTGTGTGTGTGTGTGCGCATTTAGGAGCAGGAGAAAGAGCTGAGGCATCAGGATGAGCTCTCCAGTCTGGTGTGGATCTGCACCAGCACTCACGCCACCTCCAAGGTTGTAGTGATCGACGCCAACCAGCCTGGAAACATCCTGGAGAACTTTTTCGTCTGCAACTCTCATGTGCTCTGCATTGCCAGCATGCCAGGTCAGAGAAAAAGAGAAAAGAGAGAGAGAGAAAAAAATTGGGATGGGGAATGATTGCTTTTGTAGAAAGTCATGAGACTGTCAGATACTGCCTTTAATTGCTTTCTTAATGTGGTGCCTGATATGATTGTGCTCCAGGGGCACGGGAGACCGACTACCCGGCTGGTGAAGAGGTGCCTGCAGACAGCGAGGCCGGCGGTGCTGAGGGAACATCGCAGGCTGGTACTGCAGCAAACAACAACTCTGCTGGCTCCGAGGGTGTTCTAGACGGCATCACTGTTGTAGGCTGCTCTGTGGAAGGAACTGTCGCCATCCCCCAAACTGCCAGTGCAAACTCTGTAGAGGATTTTGAAGACTCTGGTACTCAACCTTTCCTTTATTTAATTCTTAGTGTCATTTCAAGAGAGCAGTAGGAATCACCAGTGGGCCTTTTTCTGTTTGCAAATCACATTATTCGCTTGTTACAGACTGGCAAGTTACAATGGGATTTATGTTCAGCACTATTAATTAGTCAGTAAGTACAGATTCCATCTAGTTATAAGGGTTTATTGAACTGTACATCTCATCCTGGCTGGTGTTCAGGCGAGATGCTGGCGCAGCGTAGACAGCACAGCCTAGCTGCAGCGGAGGAGGCCCTGGAAGCCACAGAGAGCAGCAACACCACACCTGCAGAAGAAGGCCAGCCGGGCGTCTATACAGAGCATGTGTTTACTGATCCTCTGGGAGTCCAGAACACTGGAGATACACCATCCAATTACACTCAGAGGTTGAATGCTTTTTAAATTGTTCAAGATCATCAGAACTGTTGCACTTATTACTCTTGCATGTGCTTGCAGTACTTTTATAAATGCATAATTCAGTACACTTCAGCCTACACAACACTGTGTGAGACTCCTCATCGTTACCTCCCAAATAATGCGCTAGGGAATCTGACCTGGTGAAGGACGGGGTAAGCTTGTTACCTGAAGAGCAAGACTTGATGAGGGAGGAGGCCAACAAGATGAGCAGCGTCCTGCCTACAATGTGGCTGGGGGCACAGAATGGCTGGTAGGTGTGCCTTGTTTTTTGGGGGGTTATTTTTCCCCTCCTCGTCCGTTTGGTGCTGTTCATTATACTATTTCTGCCATTGTGAAGAGTGTCATGTATGCTTTGTTGCAGTGTGTATGTTCATTCCTCTGTTGCACAGTGGAGAAAGTGCCTACATTCAATAAAGCTGAAGGATTCCATTTTGGGGATTGTGTAAGTAGAGAAGATTGTTTTGTGTAATATATCTCACACTAATGGAAATGCACTGGACAGTGGTGTAAAGCTAGTTTTCATCATCATCCTCCTCCCGCTCTCCTCTGCCCCCACCATTTCTCATTCATTTAAAAGGCATGTCAAAGGCAGAGTTTTAGTGGCTTTGGCTGATGGAACTCTGGCAATCTTCCACAGAGGAGTAGGTGAGGATCTTGCAGGCTCTTATATGGTCTTAAACACTAGTTCTTTTATGATACTGTCATCATGATCAAAATATAATTTACAGAAAAAAGTATCCTTATAGAACACAGATATGTCTTTCAGCTTTTCTCACACATCTACTGATCAGCTCTGACCGTGTCTTGTTTTTCTGTGCAGATGGTCAGTGGGATTTGACCAACTACCACTTGTTGGATCTGGGCCGGCCTCACCACTCCATCCGCTGCATGACTGTGGTGCATGATAAAGTGTGGTGTGGCTACAGGAACAAGATCTACGTCATCCAACCTAAAGCCATGAAGATAGAGGTAAAAAAAAAAAAATCCATATTTCTATATATATATATATATATATATATATATATATATATATATATATATGTGTGTGTGTGTGTGTGTGTGTGTGTGTGTGTGTGTGTGTGTGTGTATATGTTTCTATATGGTGTTGTTAAGTTTAAGAGATTTAAAAATATGTATTTTTGTTAAACAGTATGTTTAATGTGATCTTTTAAAAGTGGCTAAGGAAAGAATTCTAAAGCTTGGGCCTATACAGAGCAAGGCATTTGGCATGATCCGCATATGACTGTGTGTACCAAAGAGAAAAATATAGGCAGCTGATCTTCTATTTCAGTGCTGTAAATTACTGTATTATTAATAGTGTGTAATACTGTGGTGGGACAGTAGATCTGGGGAACACTCACTAATGGCTTCTCTTATTGCTGCTGTATTACCACAAAAAAGGCAGAAAAATCGGCGTTCAGATGAGACAGAGATTAATCAGTCTGTCTGTCTTCAGTAGAAAAAGGGAATTTTGTGATCACCAGTCGGATGCATTTGTGCATGTTTTCATGCTTCAGCCTTCATTGATGAAAAAGTTGAGAGTAGCCTTTATAAGATTTTTTTCATCATCAATTATTTTTGCCGCTCTAATCCCAATATACAGAAGTCCTTTGATGCCCACCCTCGTAAAGAGAGCCAAGTGAGGCAACTAGCATGGGACGGTGATGGCATCTGGGTGTCCATCCGTCTAGATTCCACACTCCGACTGTTCCATGCTCACACCTACCAGCATCTGCAGGATGTTGACATAGAGCCCTACGTCAGCAAGATGTTGGGTGAGCACTTCAGCCTTTCATTTCTCTAATATTGGGTTCTTTTTTCTCATTAGGATTGCCATCTATTGGTGTCAGGATGTCTTTACTGTTTCTGTTTCTGGTTCAGGCACTGGCAAGCTGGGTTTCTCCTTTGTGAGGATCACAGCATTGATGGTGTCGTGTAACCGTCTATGGATTGGAACAGGGAACGGCGTCATCATCTCCATACCTCTAACCGAGAGTGTGTATTTTACTTTAAAGTATTTTCTCAGCATTTACCAGCTTTACAAGCTTGTTGACATAGAGCATGTTTTTAATATATACAGGTCATGTATACAGTACTGTGTAGACGTTTAAGCACATAGGTTAAAATGGTCAACAGTATTGAGTGTTTTTGCTTATGAAGACTCTGGATCACATTAGAACAGAAATAGAAATTCAGTTAAAAGTAACAAGAACTTCTCATTTTAAAGAAAGTCGGTATCATGTAAGCTAGTTTGGAGAACAACGCCTGGTTCTAAATTTATCCTGAATGCTTCCAGTCAGCGCAAGGATTTGTTAAATTCCATTACCAGCTCACCTGATTTGTCATCATTAAGCGCTGATTTACCAAACCAGGTGTTTGATAACAACAAATAATACTAGACTCCCATGAGGAGAGCTTGGAGATGTTTTAATGAACACACTTACATTAAATCACTACTTTCTGTATTAATATTTTTTTATTTATAGTAGTATTACTGTGTATAATTGAGCAAATAAACACGTACTGTTCCGATAAGGAGCTTTTCACAGTACTGTATTTTTTAATTTAGCCTGCCTAACCGATCATCAACTTTTCTGCCCTCAAAAAAAGCAAAGAAAGTCACCCAAGGAACGTCCAACCGGCCAGGCAACGTGGTCCGTGTCTACGGTGATGAGAACAGTGATAAAGTGACGGCTGGCACGTTTGTGCCTTTTTGCTCCATGGCCCACGCTCAGCTCTGCTTCCACGGTCACAGAGACGCAGTCAAGTTCTTCACTGCTGTTCCAGGTGTGGCCCTTTTAGGCTTAACATGTTCAGGCTATTTTCAAGTATTTCAGCTTTTTAGATCATTGAATTGGGACAGAATGAGGACTGAGTCCTGTTCCAGTACGTTCGTTTTCTTTCTGTTGTGTAATGGTTTAGTTTTGAAGCTTCAGCTTTGTGTTTGCCCGCTGTTTCCCCATGGCAGGCCAAGTGATCCCATCCTCAGGCTCAGGAGGTGAGGCAGGCACCGACAAGCCAGCAGCAGAATCTCCTGCACCCACAGAATTTTCCAAGTCAGTCCTAGTCATGAGCGGTGGAGAAGGCTACATTGACTTCAGAATGGGTTAGTATTTTTCCACACAAGGGCCCTTTTTTCCATCAGAAAGATGCACAAACCCGACCGCGTCTGATTCATGAGGCTGTCATGTGACATTTTAACAAATCAAATGGCTCAGGTTCTTTGCATGGAGACAAGTATGTACACACAACATCCTCATTGACATATCAATTGCACGCCCCAATTTGCCCCATAAACACGTCATTTGCATAAACCAATGTCTTATTTCTATAGCGATCCAGTAGTCAGAAAGCATTCAGCCTGAGCCAGTGGCTGTTCTTGGAGGTGAAGTTTGGGATTGAGTAGTGAGTGCACAGCTCCCCCTACTGACTGGCTCTAAAGTACCTTTTTGCCTTAAAATGAGTATTACACGATTGCGGTGTGAAAACATTGGCTGTTGACTTATAATATTGCAGTATATGAGACCACTTTTACTGCTTTTGTAAGCTGTGTTTGAGTACTGCAAAGCAAAATACAGTGCTTTCAATGGGACTTTAATAGCCTCAGCCTTGTTTGCATCAGTGTATTTGTAAATATAAGTATATCCACTTCAGTGCATGAACTGCAATGTACAGTAGTATCATTATTGTTGTGGTTTTCTGTATGAATAATAGGATTATTGATATTTATATCAGTGTATATAATAATTTGTGAATCATGCATTTTTCAGATTAATAAACCCAGGCAGTCAAATATGGTACACCTGGCTTTCCCTAACAATAGCTATGAGCAAGCCACAGCCCTAAGCAGCTAATTATGTAAGAAGTGTGAGAACTTGGTTAACATTTTCTGAGAGCTCGAATGTCTTGGAACACCCAAACTATTACATGTTTTTTTTTGTTTTTTTTTTTTGTTTTTTTTCATTTTACACTCTTAAAAATGTACGAGGCAGCAATAATACACTTGAATTTTGATTAAAATGTTGCAAAGAATGCATCAGCTTTAACATGGTCTTGGATATCAGTTCATCTCCTACTCCCTTAACTATTAACATAAATTTTAGTTACTTGCCACTCTACTTAAAGAGAAATAGTTGGAATGAAGGAAGGTGCAGGATTACAGCAGCTACGATAGGACTGTGCAATGCTGAATTTCTTTTTATATGTTTTTGAATCTGTTTTGACTTTCTTCTGTTATCCCTGCAGGTGATGAGGCAGGAGAAGGAGAGGACCTGGAGGAAGCCACCTTAAAGCTGCAGCCCTTCCTGGCCAAAGCCGAGCGCAGCCACCTTATAGTGTGGCAGGTCATGGTCAATGGAGACTGAACGTTTAGTTGGGGGTTTTTTTCTCCACTCACGCGGCCTTCTCCAGGCAGGAAGGAGCATTTTCAAAAGGAGTGTTTCAGAATGCTCGTCCTCGCGGGTTTTGTGTTCAAGCCTTTTGTTAAGTTCTTATATCTTTTTTGGTTTTAAAAGGTGTTGCTGTTTTTGATGAAGGGTCACTATTGTTGCGTCCAGCTATCAGGAGGAGGAACGCGTACAGAGAACATGCACAGTCTTTGCACATTCACGTTTGTGGCAATACAGGTCTCAGTACTGTTCTGACCATTAGATGAACCATGGAAGAAAAAAAAGCCACAAAAAAAAAAAAAAACATAACCACAGCAACAGTGGCAGTACTGATGAAGAGGAGTCTGCTGTGATGAATTAGGACAATCCAGTGTTTTGGGATTTTATTTTTTTTCCCAGTCATTTTTTTCCCCCCAAACAGTAGCACTGTGCATCACAGTTAGCTTAGATATCAATCAAATAACGGTTGAAATTCTGCGGTCTGTGCAAATGGTAGAGGGTTTTTTTGTTGATGGCTGGAAGGAGAATATGTTCGCAAAGACAAAGCACCTGCTTAAAAATGCTCTTAGGGTCAAGGCTTGCAAAAAGCTGCATGCCCAGTGCCTGCTCTTTTTCGTAGGCTGCTGTGCTTTACAGTCAGACTTTTTATCATTATTATTATTATTATTATTATTCCTCCCTCATTTCAGGTCCTCCCAGCTAAACCAGGAGACCCAAATCATAAGCATTTTCATCTCTGTTGTAGAAACATGAAGAAAAAAGATTCACCTGTTTCTGTATGAATGTTAACGTTACCAAAGCACTACAGAAAAATTGTAGTAAATTTCTATCATGACCTTGATAATGATCACATCATGTGCTCTTTCTGAAGATATGAGACAATACCGCCAGATTATATCAGTCATGGAGGAAGAAAACAATGTTATGCAATACTGTTAGGATCATGTACTGGTCAGAGGCTTGGTGAGTGTTGTGTGTGTGTGTGGGTTTTTTTGTTTTTTTTTTCCCCCTTGTTTCTCTTCATTGCTTTGTTTTTCAAACGAAAGCCTCTCTTCTGTGTAGATTCTGAAGCATTGAGACTAAATGCCTATTTTTATGACACTTTTGTACATTTGTCTTTTAGACTCTAACCGCAGGCCTCTGTAATGCGACAAGCGAGTGCGCTAACGTTTTGCTGATGTTATGCTGCTGTTTGCTGCCTTTTGAGCATACTGGAGGGGGAGAGGGGGGCACTGCTTTGTCTGCAGTCGTTCCTCCTCTCCAGGAGAAGAGGAACAGCTTTACATTGCAAATTTAGCCATCTCAGTATTTATTTCTATCAGTGAGCCTTTGCAGTTCCGAATGTAACTTTGTACATTGAATATAAATATATATGAAATATAAATATGTACATGAAACTGAGACGGCTTGGATTTGATGTTTTGACAATGATTGTCCTACGATTCGAATCACTTCCTTTACTGGTTGATCGATATTCCATGAGTGGATCGCTCGGAGATGATTGACCACAGAAATGTACCTTTATTGAGCTATGCACTATTTTATAAAGGTGGCCCGGAGTGTGAGGGTGTGTCTGTTGGGCGTGTGTCTGTCTGTCGTTTTAGACAAGTGTGTTTGCTGTCAGCTTGTTGATAGCTCAAGCAGGATGTGTGTGTGTGTGTGTGTGTGTGTGTGTGTGTGTGTGTGTGTGTGTGTGTGTGTGTGTGTGTGTGTGTGTGTGTGTGTGTGTGTGTGTGTGTGTGTGTGTGCGCGCTGTCTCTAAAGCTCCTGTTTGGGCTCCTTGTTCCAGCTGAGAGAGAGTTGAAGCTGGGGGTGATTTGCAGGTGTTCCACCTAGAACTCCACTGTCAGGTTGCCATGAAAGCATCTGTCCCTCAGACATGTACGGTGTCATGTTCCCATCACAGCATCCTAGCCTTACACTTTTTTAACATCTATTAAACTGACGTTTTGGGAAACGTGTGTGCTTGTGTTTTTCACACTGTAGCCTTCAGAAACAGCCTCACCATAACCCAGTTAGAAACCTGAAGCAGTGGAGTATTCCTTCTTATAGGCACTGCTTCAAGAAGGTAATGGTGGGATGGTGCAGCGCAATTCCAGCAGTTTAGGATGAAATTTAAGTTTTATTAGATATGAAGGAACCAAGAGTGGTCACAGATTATTATTCCATACGATATCAGTGTTTGATATACCCATATAAAGTACATAAATAAAAACGAAATGCGCTGATGCAGCCTCAGAACTTTTAGGACTTTGACTGGTTAGGCAGGTCAAGAATTGCCATTAGGAGTTGTGATCTGATGACCGTTCCAAAGCATAATGCGTGTCCTGACTCTTCAAACCTTGGTCTTCTTTAAGCTTAGGATCTAGTGAGGTGACCTGATGCCTACACAGCCTGCTGTCAGATAACAAAGCACTCTGTTATAAGTATTGGTTACTTTAAGGCCTTTTAGGGGTACTCCAGTTTCTTAAGGTGCTTTGAGGAAACTTCATGGAACCTTCTACTTCCAAAAAGCTTTTCTTGAAGCTTACTCAAAGCACCCTCAAAGAGGTTCCTCCACCTTTTTAAACTCAAGAACCTCCAAAGGTTCTAGAAACTAGAAATGTGCAGAAACATGCCTGAAATGTCATGAAAATGGCTGTAAAGGTGGTATTGAATGTACTTGAGATGCACAGTTTACACACCCCTTTACAACCATGGTATTTTGATTTGGAATGAAACTGACTTTCCTTTTATTCTCCATATTTATCGTCACCAAAACGACCCACAGACACATAGCCTAGCTTAGACTAGTCTAGCATATCTTAAAACAGTCACAAGAACAAATCAAAACATTTTTTGTGAATATTCATGACATTCATCATGATTAGCTAGCTAAATAAATTTTAGCTGGTTGGCTAGCTTTTAGCCTTTTCAGCTGCCCCAGAGACCTCCAGAGAAGCCCAGCAGTGCTTGCTCAGGTCGGCCTAGTGTTAGCTTTTAGCCTCAACCTTCTAGCTTCCATATTCTCCTGAAGTAGCAGAAGAAGAAGAAGTGGCGTGGGAAGACTTAGACGTACAGAACACAGAATAGCGTTTGAGGTTCACTGTGTGTCCCTTCCATATACCGAATTCTCATTAGTCTACTACGCTGAGGTAGCTAAACAGCTAGCTTTCCATTCTAGGGCACGTAGAATAGGTGGTGTTCTGTGGGCATGGGATTTCTGAAACTTGAAATCTCGCATGTAATTCTAATTCAGTTTAATGTCCCACGTTTTTCCCAGTTAGGTGTAGGTTGGCTAACTGGTCTGTTAAGTGCAATAAGGACTAGCTCTTGTTCTTTCTCATTTCTTCTCTTGCTCACAAGCCTCTTTACTTCATCTTCCTTTTGCTCTCATCTTTGTGTGTCCAAAGGATCCGGAGTATGTTCCATTAACGTATCCTAATAAAATAAAATAATTGCATCAGTAATCAGTACTTTTTATGAGCATAATCGTCCTCATGCAGGCCTGCCTGGTGTTATTAATGAACAGCTATGCGTCTCCTCCTACAGGGGGCAACATTGTATCACTGCTTTGAGCTGCCTTTGAAATGACATTCATAGAAAGAGCAGGACTTTGATTGGCTCAGCAGTGGGTACACACTGTACATGTTCTCCTGTCCCAGGCCAATGAAGTTGTGTATCAGCACTAAAGCATTCAACAAAAAAAACAAAAACAAACCCTGAGCCTGTTTAAACGGAAACTCTCTGTTGTTCTGCTGTGATCTCGTCTATTGATTTTCCGTTGAGGAATGATTGTGTAAAATCGCCAAAGTAAACCTATGGAAATGCATTGCCTTAAATGACCTTTCCAGTCTTTTCTGAGCCCCTTCAAACTCTGCTGGCCTGTCTCCGTCTGGCAGAGCTGACCAAGAGCTGTGACCAAGAGCTGTGAGGATTATCGGGTGACATTTGAGAAGAGTTTAGAATAATTTAAAAAGCTGAATCCAGTCCACACTCAGACTCCTTCATCCTCCTCTTCACGCCCCTGTTCCCCCTCCTCTGAACACACTCCGCGGTTATGTAAGTCAGTCAGCTGGTGTGTGTGTCCAGGGAGAGATCCCGGGCTGAGAGACTGAGAGTGACTGCCCCAGTGCAGACACAGCCAGAGGGCCAGCAGCAGCAGCAGCTCCACGGAGAGCAGTCATGTGAGGGGGTTGTATTTTTGGACAACATGAGAAGAACCCACTGTTTCTCCTCTAGTCCTCCTTATGTCAGAGGTGTGATTCATCATTAATGTTATTTGGTAGTGCTGGTTATGCCGATAACCTTATAGAGCACAATTAATGGCTCATATTAGCTAAATTATATAGTACAGAAGTATCATGACATTTCTACTCTCTCAATACTGGACTTACACACCTGACAGACAGTGGCATGCAAATGTTTGGGCATTCATGGTCAAAGTATGTGTTCCTATGAATAGCTGATTTCCAAAAGGCAAGAAAGTTAAAGATGAAACCTTCCTATAATATTTTAGAAAAGATTCTGTTTATTACTAATAACATAAAAAACATAAAATCAAAACGCCTCTTTTCTCAAGGGCCATAGCTTGTTTAAATGCTTTCTGCAGCAGCTACAAGTCTTTTAGTTCTTGATCTGAGGATTTTCATCTATGAACCATAAGCAAAAAGCTTCTATTTCACTGCGATTCTTGGGCAGACCTGCATGCACTGCTCTTTTGAGGATCTATCCTCAGATTTTCATGATGTTTAGACTGGGGAACTGTGAGGGCCATGGCAAAGCCTTCAGCTTGTGCCTCTTAAGGTATTCCATTGTAGATTTGGAGGTGTTTATGATCAGTATTCTGCTTATTTGCCTTTCTAGCAAGCCTGGGAGCAGTGCTCTCTGAAAGTGTTCTTGGACCTCCAGACCTTAACTTAACCTCCACTGTTCCTGTTCAGAACCATTTCTTCATTACATTACAATCCGCAGAAATGGCCACCTGGAAACTACTGTCTTCTTACAGGCTTCTCCTGCTTTGTGGGCTTCAGCTTTTTTCATTTTCAGAGTGTTAGGCAGCTGCTTAGAGGAGCCCATGGCTGATGATTGTTAAGACACAGTTTGAGGGTTTTATAAAGCTTAGAAATTTGCGTCACTCTACATACACTGTTCTTTACATAGGGAAATCCAGATTACTACATAAAGCACTACTATAGGGAACAGAATTCAACAAGGTAGTGAACGAGTTCAGACAGTATGAACATTGATATTCTATATTATGGTGCACTAAAAATTCAGCACTATGTTTTAGGACTATATAACGGCGGCACAAAGAAGTGCACAATATATTCTTTGATGACATTCATAGAAAGAGCAGGGCTTTGACTGGCTCAGCAGTGGGTACACACTGTACATGTTCTTCTGTCCCAGGCCAATGAAGTTGTGTATCAGCACTAAAGCATAAAAAAATAAATAAATGTTTCAGACACAGCTCTGATCTTTCCTTATATTGGCCGTGAACAAGCCATGGCCCAAGCAAGCTCATTCATTATTTATGTCTGAGACGCAGGTAGAAGTTATCGAAGGCCTCAAAGCTCTTGGGGTGTCCGACAAATATTGCATGAGTCTGCCTTCCTGTATTTCATTGTAAAATTGTACAAAAACTTAACTTTCAGTGACTGAACTGTTGTCCAGGGGTTCCCAAATGTTTGCATGCCGCTGTACTTTATTCAGACTGGACTGTATAGTTTTGCTGTAACATACTGCTTAGTTTTTAAAGCATATGTGAAAACATCTATCAATAGAGCTAAAACCAGTGTAATTGCGAGACAGCAGTACAGTATAGATGGTCTCCTCCCAGCACTGTTGCCTATTACTCTGATCTGTTGGACTATTTTATGAGAGTTTCATCTGCTGTCCCTCACAGAACCTGAATCTATTCCAGCTGTCTTCACATGACTGCTTTGGTGTTTATCTTAAGGCCTCTTAGCTGGTAAAGTAATCAGCTGAGATGGGGCTGTTGAATCAACACTCACTGTAACACACTGTAAAACACCCAGATTCTTCAGATATGTTGGATAAAAGGAACAAATAGGAGATGTCACTTCTTATTCATACTTACACAAAGCTTAAAGCATTGTTCTAATTTAGCAATTTAACTACATTGTGCACCCCCCTCCCTCCCCTCCTCCACACACAAACACTCACTCCCCCGTTGTAAATTATTTGAGTTTCTAATTATTTTGGTGTTCTCTACAGTGTTGCAGAATGCAGCCGTTTGACGTCACCTGAGAAAATAGTTCATATGCTGCATGTTACTGGACAACATGCTTAGTCAGGCTGGTCATGCTGGTCAACCAACTAAACCGTCAAATGAAGCCTCAAATTAAACCATATGCTGTCTAGGATCTAAGCTTTTTCTAAGCTTGTTATTTTTGCCTCCTGTTTCCTCCTGTTCCTGAAACATATGCAAATACAGAGTCACTGTTTTTTAATGCATCTCTGCTGTTTTTCTGGGTCATTTTGTCCACTCCAACGTGTTTACGAACATCATGATCTGTAGTGCACATCATGAAAATGTCTTAAGGTATAGTGGTGTTACCTTAAGACAAGATATTTCCATAACAACCACCCTTCCTCAAGGCCTATGATCATGCCAGCCGAGGCAGCGGCTGCTCAGTCCCTGCCCGGTCAGTGTGACGAATGCGGGTTGCACGTCACTTTGAGTTTGCTGCGTCTCCACTTTGATGTGTCACGATTCACTTTGACTTTCACTTGAGCTGCATATGAAGCACTCTGATGGCCTTTATGCAACATGCCAGTCCTCCTCTCTCTGCTTCTAATGAGATGTGAGCTCTGTGCTGGGCTGTGCTCTGATGTGTGGTGGCCAGCTCCACTGCTGGAAGTTTTTTTTTTTTCCAAGCTCATCTGCCACGCTGGATAAGAGAGAGGAGGCAGCGAGGGAGTCTTAAGTTGCTCAAAAGTGCAAAGTGCAGGATGCTATAGCTGCAGGCCTGGACTGAGGACAGACACTGTTTCTCTCTCTCTCTCTCTCTCTTTCTCTCACACACACACACATTCTCCTCACACTCTCCTGCCCCAGACAGTGTTTATTCACTTTATTCAAATTTAGGGGCAGCTGAAATTAGCCAGGCTCCAGCAAGAGAACATCAGAGATGCAGGAGATCACATGGTGTGCTCTTAAAACTGAGGTGTTAAAAACAACACCTAGTGCGCAGTTATATTTGACTCTATCTGTGTGTCCAGTTATGGGAGGTTACTTTTAACACATCCTGTGGTAACATATTGAAGACAAGCAGAGTTTCAGTTTTGTAACCTAAAACTGTTTTAATGACATAATCTGTGACAAAGTGTGTCAAGATAATCCTAAAGTCATTAAAACAAGCTAGAAATTCATCAAATCCTGGGTCATGCTGCATGCCATCAGCAGCCAGAGCCTGAGAGAGCACAACTGGGCTTGCTCTTTCCAGGTGGGTAGATGGCTGGAACACATCAGAGCTGTGTACCTGGTGATTTGCTCCGAGTGCATTGATTGCCAGGTGATGTTGCATCAGTGACTGGTTGGGACACATGTGTCAGTCCTACCCCTCCCAGTGTAGGGAGCATCACATGTGATAGGGGGAGAGAACTAACAAGTGTGTTGGGTAATAATAAAAGAAATAATAAAATAAACAATTATAAGAGGAAGCCTCATCAAATTAACATGTAGTTCAATTCAGTCGTTAAGCTAAAGATAGTAATCAGCCAAGTGTGAGATACAAACTCTGAAGTACTTAACTCTAAGCAAAAAGGGTTCCGTATCCCTTTACTGTAGATCTATTGATGCTTGGTGGAATAAGCTTAAAATGCTTATAATGTTTATAAAGGCTTATTTCAGTTGTCCTGAAAGGCTTATGCAGGTGTCATGTAGCAACATGAATAGTGCCTCATCACTGTAAACCCACAAGTTGTTTGAACTCAAATAAATGTTTGTTGTACATAAAACTGTTCCAATGCATTACTCAACTACTTTGAGTTAGATGAACATGTGTGGTCATTGAGTCAACCTTTAAAAATTGAGATTAATCTGTCACCATTGGCGTGGTTGGCCCATGCAAGTTAGCACTCTTATGCACTCAAATGCACTCTTAAAAAATTATTTCTGAACAAATTCCATAATATACACTGACCTGTAGGGTTTGTTTGTGCAATACGTACATCTTTCCAATTGGCTCCTGGAAGCATCTACTTGTGAAATGGGCTGAGGTGGCTCAGTGGTTAGAGAGCCATGCTATTGATGACCGGGTAGTAGGTTTGATACACAGGCTCTGCAAGGTGCCCTTGAACAAGGCCCTTCACCATATTCACAAATGGACGGACACTCACAATCAACCTCATCTTAGGTAGACATGTAGACTTTCCATAATGGTGAAAACTGTAGGCAGAAGGAGTAAGTCGCTGATTTCTGTGTGATGCAGTGATAGATTTCAAAAGGTTCTTCATTGTCTTACATCTCATTTACAGGAATGGTTTTCAAAAGAGATGTCAGTTAAATGTTTTTTGCCTTGAGCCAATGATGATCTGGGAGAAGATTGTAAGATAGGGGGTAGTTTTGGGCTGGAGTTTAGGAAACCAGTATTACCTCTGATCTGTGGAGCCAGGAGTGATGGATGACTTGGTTAAAAGGGATGTGACAGGGTGGTGGAGGGTTGCACAGACTTGTGGTAGACACGTGAACAAGGTAGAGATGGAATTGATAGGACTATAGATTAGAGAGGAGGGGCTTCAGGCATGTTCCTCCTCCCAAAATGTAGTTATTTCATAACTCCACTTAGGGAACCTAATATAAGTTCCTTCTGTACTTTGCATTTAACGAATGGTAATTGTTGAGGTATATATTGCTGATGTATTTATATACAGATTGGCTTATATGGTGGCAGAGCTCCCATTTCCCAGTCCTTCTTGGTCCCTTTGATGGTAATGACATAGGTTCAACTAAAATAGCCTACATTTGTGTGCTGTTAACTTTACTTTTCCCCTACAAAGTCCAGCATTGGAGAAACGTTCCCACCTTTGGTTTAAACAACACAACACAAGCTGTACCCCGGTTGTACCTTTGAGATTCTCCCAAAAAACACATACACAAAAAAAAAAAAAACACATAGCCTGAAGTGCTGTCAAACTGCATAACACTCACAAACACACTTCACCCCTCCTCCTTTTTGCCTCGGTCTTTCTAACGGATCTAGTCATCCCCTTTGAGGTGTTTATAGCCCGAATGAATCTAGGAGTGAAATTTGTGGCATTGTGGTTTTTATGGGCAGCCGGTGGTCCGTGCCACCAGTCCTGCAATAGCGAGCGAGTTTGTGGAAGTTGCTATCTTGGTTCTGTGCCATTGACATCACTGCTGGATTGAGGCATGTTGGGGGGCCTGCTGACATGGAGTTATATTTGGAAAGTGGATATAACGCTCTTGGTTATGCCTATACCCCTCCATCCCCCTGTGGCTGTCTGTCATTTTCTGACCAATGGGCAGGACTGCTCTGCTATGCCTCCCTGTTCACTGAAAGTGTTTAAAATGGTGTGTCACACGCGAGGAACCGTCTCACGTTCACCTCATTAGCCATAAATATCAGTCGTCCCGACCTGAGCATCTGAGGATCCATTCATCTGTCCAAAGCCAAGCAACAGCTCTAGATTTTTCCACCCCCCCCCCCCCCCCCCAACCCTCGACCCCCTGTTGGAACAAATTGTGCCCTGGCCTGCCCTTTTTTAGAACAACTGCTGCAAGACAACAGGAGAGGGATTCTGGGTCAGATGATTTTTAGGTCTCCATAGACCTGGATCTGCTCACTCTTATAAGAACATGTAACTGATGTGACTGAAAGGAGTTTCTTGTTGCCGTGGTGGGTCTGTTAAACTGACTGTTTGAACATTTAAATTACTTTAATTGCAGACTCTAGGTTTAAGCCTTGGGTTTCACCTGTGAAGACTGCATTTGCTGTTAAAAATGATCAGCCAACATGGATACTAGTGCATTGTCTACGGTAGAAAAGAGGTAAAAATCGATCATAGCCATTAGACAAGCACTGAGCAGAGTCAATACAACAATTTGGAACGACCTGAAAAAGAATGAAACCCCTGGTGCCAGACATTAAATAGGTCGGCAGAGGAACATAATAGCTTCTGATATCAGAAACATCATGACAGCTGTGAAGAAAACCCCTTAAACAGCAGTCAGTGACATCAACATCCTTCACAGAGCAAGAGTGAAGGGATCACAATAAACCGTTCGAAAAAAGACTGAGATCGTAAATGAAAACAGCATACTAAGAAGCGTACCAAAGATCTGCTCCTAATCATACAAACTCATCAGTCAAGCATGGTGGAGGTAGTGTCATGGCTTAGTCTAGAATGGCTGCTTCTTTTTTTTTGTATGAATGCTGTAACTCATGATGGTAGCAGCAGAATGAACTCCAAAGTCTACAGAAGCCAATTTATAAAGAAATGCATCAAATTTAATCAGAAAAAACTTAATCATGCAGCATGATAATGACCCAAAGCACAGGTCAACAGGACAACTGACTACACAAGAGGGAATCTCCAGACCTTAACCAAATTGAACATGCTTTCACTCCCAGAACCCCCCCCCCCCTCAAAAATAAAAAATAAAAGAAAAAGCTGGAAGCATGTTAGTGATGTCAGTGTTATTGCAAGCAAGGGATATTAAGTAAGTCAAGTGGCTTTTATTGTCATTCCAGCTCTGTACAGTGACATGAAATTAGCTTTTTTCCAGAACAACTGTCACAAAAACAATACAGCCCTGACAAAAACAATACAGCACCCCCAAAACGATACAGCGCTGACAAAAACAATACAGCACTTACAAAAACAATACAGCGCTGACAAAAACAATACAGCACCCCCAAAACGATACAGCGCTGACAAAAACAATACAGCACAGACAAAAACAATGCAGCGCTGACAAAAACAATGCAGTGCTGACAAAAACAATGCAGTGCTGACAAAAACAATACAGCGCTGACAAAAACAATACAGCACTCACAAAAACAATACAGCACTCACAAAAACAATACAGCACAGACAAAAACAATACAGCACTGACAAAAACAATACAGTGCAGACAAAAACAATACAGCACTGACAAAAACAACACAGCATTCATAAAAACAATACAGCAGACAAAAACAACACAGCACTGATAAAAACAACACAGCACTCACAAAAACAATACAGCACAGACCAAAAATGATACAGCACCGACAAAAATGATACAGCACTGACAAAAACAATACAGCACAACACAGACAAAAACAGTACAGCTCTCACAAAAACAATACAGCACAGACCAAAACAATACAGCACTGACTAAAACAATACAGCACAGACCAAAACAATACAGCAGACAAAAACAACACAGCACTGACAAAAACAATACAGCACAGACAAAAACAATACAGCACTGACAAAAACAATACAGTGCAGACAAAAACAATACAGCACTGACAAAAACAACACAGCATTCATAAAAACAATACAGCAGACAAAAACAACACAGCACTGATAAAAACAACACAGCACTCACAAAAACAATACAGCACAGACCAAAACAATACAGCACAGACAAAAATGATACAGCACTGACAAAAACAATACAGCACAACACAGACAAAAACAGTACAGCTCTCACAAAAACAATACAGCACAGACCAAAACAATACAGCACTGACTAAAACAATACAGCACAGACCAAAACAATACAGCAGACAAAAACAACACAGCACTGACAAAAACAATACAGCACTGACAAAAAACAAATCAACACAGACCAAAACAATACAGCACAGAGAAAAACAATACAGCGCTGACAAAAACAATACAGCACTGACAAAAACAATACAGCGCTGACAAAAACAATACAGCACTTACAAAAACAATACAGCACTGACAAAAACAATACAGCACAGACCAAAACAATACAGCAGACAAAAACAATACAGTACTCACAAAAACAATACAGTACAGACAAAAACAATACAGCACAGACAAAAACAATACAGCGCTGACAAAAACAATACAGCACTCACAAAAACAATCCAGCACAACACAGACAAAAACAATACAGCACAGACAAAAACAATACAGCATGGACACAAATTATACAGTACAGACAAAAACAATACAGCTCAGACAAAAACAATACAGCACATGCAAGGGATATCAAGTAAGTCAAGAGGCTTATATTGTCATTTCAGCTCTGTACAGTGACATGAAATTACCTTTTTCTCCAGAACAAGGGTGCCACATGGAACAAAACCAGAACAAAAACAATACAGCAAAGACAAAAATGATACAGCACTGACAAAAACAACACAGCACAGACAAAAATGATACAGCACAGACAAAAACAATACAGCACTCACAAAAACAATACCGTGCAGACAAAAACAATACAGCACTCAAAAACAATACAGCACAGACAAAAACAATACAGCACTCACAAAAACATAACAGCGCAGACAAAAACAATACAGCACTGACAAAAACAATACAGCACAGACAAAAACAATACAGTGCAGACAAAAACAATACAGCACAGACAAAAACAATACAGCACTGACAAAAACAATACAGTGCAGACAAAAACAATACAGCACTGACAAAAACAACACAGCATTCATAAAAACAATACAGCAGACAAAAACAACACAGCACAGACCAAAACAATACAGCAGACAAAAACAACACAGCACTGACAAAAACAATACAGCACTGACAAAAACAAATCAACACAGACCAAAACAATACAGCACAGAGAAAAACAATACAGCGCTGACAAAAACAATACAGCACTGACAAAAACAATACAGCGCTGACAAAAACAATACAGCACTTACAAAAACAATACAGCACTGACAAAAACAATACAGCACTGACAAAAACAACACAGCACTGACAAAAACAATACAGCACTGACAAAAAACAAATCAACACAGACCAAAACAATACAGCACAGACAAAAACAATACAGCACTGACAAAAACAATACAGCGCTGACAAAAACAATACAGCACTTACAAAAACAATACAGCACTGACAAAAACAATACAGTGCCGACACAAACAATACAGCACTGACAAAAACAATACAGCACTGACAAAAAACAAATCAACACAGACCAAAACAATACAGCACAGACAAAAACAATACAGCACTGACAAAAACAATACAGCGCTGACAAAAACAATACAGCACTTACAAAAACAACACAGCACTGACAAAAACAATACAGCACTGACAAAAACAATACAGCACTGACAAAAACAATACAGTACAGACAAAAACGATACAGCACAGACAAAAATGATACAGCACTGACAAAAACAATACAGTACAGACAAAAACGATACAGCACTGACAAAAAACAAATCAACACAGACCAAAACAATACAGTACAGACAAAAACAATACAGCACTGACAAAAAACAAATCAACACAGACCAAAACAATACAGCACAGACAAAAACAATACAGCGCTGACAAAAACAATACAGCACTGACAAAAACAATACAGCACAGACCAAAACAATACAGCACTGACAAAAACAATACAGTACAGACAAAAACGATACAGCACAGACAAAAACAATACAGCACTGACAAAAAACAAATCAACACAGACTAAAACAATACAGCACAGACAAAAACAATACAGCGCTGACAAAAACAATACAACACAGGACTGCAGAAAGTGCAATATGCACTATACAATAAATACAATAAATACGAGTCAATTCTGAGTAGAGGTAATGAGTGTAAGGTGCATAGATATTTAACAGGTAGGTATTGGTAATAAGGTTCATAGAAGGTGCATAGAAATTTAAAATGCTGTGACGTTATATGCAGGCGGCGTACAGTGCACATAAAACATGAGACAGCAGGTACTGAGGTAGTAAAGTGTGGAATGTATAAATATGGGTCATGGGTGGGTGTGTGTGTGGGCGGGGGGTGTTAGTTCAGTCTCTGTTGTTTAAAAGTCTGACTGCTTGTGGGACAAAGCTAATGCAGAATGTAGTGACAGCACGGATGCTCCTGTACCTTCGGCTAGACGGCAGCAGTAAAAAAATCTATGTGAGGTTTGAGTGGGGTCCTTTACAATGCTGATGGCCTTACGGGTGCAGTGTGTGGTGTGAATGTCTGTGACAGAGGGGGAAGAGACCCCTATAATCTTCTCAGCTGTCCTCACTATTTTCTGTAGGGTCTTGCGGTCCGAGGCATTGCAAAACCCAAACCAGGCGATGATGCAGCTGCTTGGGATGCTCTCCACAGTCCCTCTGTAGAACATGGAGAGGATTGGAGGAGGGAGATGAGCTTTCCTCAGTCTCCGCAGGAAGTAGAGGCACCGCTGGGCTTTCTTGGTTATGGAGCTGGTGTTGAGGGACTAGGAACTTTGTGCGCTAGCCACTGCACCTCCTCTCTGTATGCTGTGTCATTGTTCTTGGTGATGAGGCCCACTACTGACGTATCATCTGTGAATTTCACATTGTGATTTGTGTTGTACAGCAGTGGGCTTAGCAACCGAATATGATGTGTTATTTACTTTAATTGCTTTATTAATATCTGCTCCGATGCTATGCTTCAATGCTCACCTAAAAATGGGGTTGGGGCAATGTGGTTGCAATTGTTTGAACACAACTAGATGTAAAAATGAGTAAATAAAAGCTGCAGTTGTGATCTATCTGCTCATTTTCATGTTTTATATCTCAAGCCCAGATGTCTTTAGTACAGAAGAACTGGCTTCGCTTCTTTCCTTTTTTTTTGTTGGTATAATTAAATGGTTAAGATATAAGCAAATTGTGAAATGATTTTAATGACCTGGTTTATTCTAGAAATATAAGAAGTAAAATAAAAATAAATAAAAATAAATAAATATAAAAAATGTCACACACGATGCACAATTAACAATCGATGCAGACTCTAATCTTTATGCTTCTCAGCAAACTGAAGCCGTTTTTGTCGGTTAGCCTCAACAACAAGTGTTTTTCTTAAGTCTTCTTGTGTTTGCTCTATCTATTCGTCATTGTAGGCAGGCAGCATGTCCCATCAGCCACCAACACAGTAGTAAGGCCAGTAGATCCGGAGTGAAGAACTCCAAGTCCCAGAATCCTCAGCTTTGACCAGAGCCACCTGTATGACACGTTATAAATACACCCAGCCAAACACACGGTAACAGTGGGTTTAGAGAGAGAGAACAGAGAAAAGCAAAGACAAAAGAGCAGAGTTTAAGCTGTGAGCAGCCAAAACAAGACAAAAGAAGAGAAAAAAACATCGAAAGTGAAGCGAAACATTTTACCAAGAGAAAGAGGAGGAAAGAGGGGGGAAGAGAGGGAAACGTAGGCTCTCATGGTAGAGGAGAGAGAGAGCTAGTCACAAGCCAGTGTGGTCTGAGAGTCCTCTAGACACGAGCAGGCTTTAGTGTGAGAGGTTTGGCTCTAAGTTTGGGCGGAAGTCTCCGTTTCTGACGATGCCTTTGTTGGTATTTTCCCGCCTTTTAACCGCCCCCACCTTTCACAGCTGTGGTGGCGCAGCGGTAAAGCACTGGACTCCCCGACCCCCACCAAAGTCACGTCCACACATCAAGCACAAATCTTACATTTCGTTTCAGTGTTTACTTTATTATCACACTTATAAAGGTTATTAATATAAAACCTTATAAAAAAAAACCCAAAACTGCACACTCCATACCATATATATAACAGTGCACTGAAGAAAGGCATCCCAACAGCATGATGCTGCCACTCCCATACGTTTCAATTCAGTTTTATTTATATAGCATTTTTTAATTTACACCAAATGTGTCAAAGCAGCTTTACAGAGATCCGGGTCAAAGCCTCTTTAAAGCAAGCTAGTGGCAACAGTGGCAAGGAAAATCTCCCTCGGGTCGAGAGGAAGAAACCTTAAGAGGAACCAAGACTCAAAAGGGGAACCCATCCTCCTCAGGTTGACACCGGATGATAATAATAAAAAGCAAAACAGGAATAAAATCCATACAACAAAAGTGAATTCAGAAAAAGGGTAAATGTGGCATCAAGCCAAACTAGATGTGAGTGAGAATGATAAAGTCCATGCATGTAAACAGCCAGAAGCGTAGTCCTGCAGTGATGTGAGGATAAATCAATGCTAAGGTCTATTTTGGTCTGATTTGATCACAAAACCTTATCCCGCATACTAAAATAAAATATGACCTAGCACAAAAGATCATGGCGTCCTCTGTAATTCAGATAAATCAGGTGACCTTTTCAAGGGGAAGGAATATTTTTGGGAGGCATTGTATGCACGTGATGCAACACAACTGCCGTGCCAGCAAGGACAGAATCACAAAACTACAACCTTGGGGAGTTTCCAATAATCTCATGCTATCAGACATGTGTAGTGGAGAAATTTTAAAGATGAGCCCTGGAGCAGATGAAGCATTAAAGGGTGGACAGGTACTCTCTTCTTAGCAGCATTTGATCTAAAACATGCATCTCCTATCTGATTAAAACGGTTTGAAAGAGTCCACAGGTCTAAGGCTGGAATTTCTTCTGCACAGATCATGTTGGAAAGGTGTTGTGCAACAGCACTCCTTCTATAGCCTTGGAAAATCATTAAGGCAGATTAAGCCGAAAGGAACATGGTCCAATATCAGTTTATGTCCATAGTAGTTCGGCAATGCAGGCGCGGCCCAGGACTATCATGCACTGCTGCTGCTTTAGCCATTACCTTGCCATGTGTCCCCGCTGATAGGTTTATGACCCCCCCCCCTCCAGCTTTTATTAATGGTGACATCACCATTAAGAGGAAATTCCATCAGCCCCCTATCCAGTCGTCTGCTACAGTATTTAGAGATGATTCAATGGCCTGAGTGCTGTGACTTGACTTTACGGTCAAAAAGCATCCAAGGACTTCAAAACAAAGAAGCTGATTCTTTCCATGGCAAAAGCCATTCAAGGTCATGCGTTACACTGATTTTCACCAGGGTCAAAAAGGGGATGTTTTTATATAATACGTGGCATTGTTGAGGTTCTATAGCACATCATTTCACCACTCTGATCCTGTTGAAAATCAAGATTTTTGTAGCCAGCAGTTTCTCTCGCTACAGTATTAGATCATGCATTTCACAAATGTGTCATGTAGCCACAGCAATAAAGAAAGCCTGGCTACGTATATGGCATTTTTTGTGTGTTCGCCAGTTAGAATGAAAAGCACAATCTTCTCCAAATCACTTGTTTGTTTTTTTTAATGGTTCTTAATTGTAACCCATCATCAAAAGGGTTTTGTAGTCCTTACAGCAGAAAATCCTACTTCACCTATATTAGACCACCACGGTTGGCGGTAAATAGTCATGTTCCCAACAGATGTAGCAAAGGTTGTTTTTCTGTTGGCAAGACTACCTCTTTAATGGATGCTATGAGACACAACATACAATAGCAAACAGCGGCAAAATAGGACAGGATCAAATGCACCACTTTTCAACAACAATAGGCAAATGGTTATTTTATGAACAGCCCAGTTTTGAATTACTGGGGGCATTAATGCAGCTTTTAAATGATGTGTGGCTTCATATGCATATATAGCAAGTACAGCAGCTTCAGTTGTGTGTCTCAGCCAATCAGGATTTAGAATCAAAGCTCTGTTAAAAAAATAAAATAAAAACACTGTCTCCCCTAAATGCCTCATATGCGTTTGGTGTAAAGTCACCTTGAACATAATGAGCTAGCCCACAACATTAGAAATTGTTGTCATTTTCAACTGTATTTTGACCAGCATACCCTCTCTGGTACAGGTATCCTGAAGATCGTGGGCTCTCATTTTTCAGGGCTCTTTAGAGCTGGAGAGGCATTCTGTTAGTGAGCAGTGATGACCAGGCATGTTTTGACTATGACCTGTAGGGAGCACTGATGTGTAAGAGTGAACACACACACACACACACACACACACACACACACACACACACACACACACACAATGCCATCTTGGGCCTACAGCTCTTGCTCAATTAACGCCTTGATGGTGAGGCTGGACGCACTCCTTTTCTCCCACAGTGTGACCAGCTGGGGGACGGAGGCATGCCATGTGTGAAGGAAAACTGAGAGCTGCTGAGACATACTGTTCAGCAGGACACTTTACTCTTTCACATTCACTGAGCTGTAATGTGTGTTTTGTTTTGCTTGGCAGGGCACGGTACTGACCGCCTGAAAAGGCTGAAAATTGATGCATTTCCAGCCTTGCAGTCACTCTCTGCTTTTATACTGTCTAGTTATCGACTCAAAACAGCTGCTTGAGGCACATCTATAGTGTAGGTTTTTTATTTCCTAGGATAAGACCTATCCAAGGCCTGTCCCGCCCAAGGGTTCTTTTGTAAACACTATCACTAAATTAGATTAGCCACAGCACTCCCATGCAAACTAAAAGGAAACTGTACCGAGTTTAAAATGCTACACTACCAAGCTGAACTATGCTACTGTTGCTTGTTTATAGAACTAGTCTGGATCTATCCTAAGGGTCTGACCTTTCCCACAAACAAAATAAATATTGTTTGAATTGAAAACACATTTAGTTAATAGTGGCATGATGGCAAAAACATTCCTGCCTGAACCGTTTCAATTAGCTATTTTACTGCCAGAGCTGGACAGAATGCTATAAAAGATAAAACAATGATCTGACAGTACAACAACTGAGCTCTATGTATCTCAGTGTAACTGAGCTCTACTAAAGCCTGAGTAGACTGATAAATCACTGTGCTGATCAGTTATTAATTTCCGTGTTACTGAGCTCTACTAAAGCCTGAGTAGACTGATAAATCACTGTGCTGATCAGTTATTAATCTCCGTGTTACTGAGCTCTACTAAAGCCTGAGTAGACTGATAAATCACTGTGCTGATCAGTTATTTATCTCAGTGTAACTGAACTCTACTAAAGCCTGAGTAGACTGATAAATCACTGTGCTGATCAGTAATTTATCTCAGTGTTACTGAGCTCTACTAAAGAATACTTTGTCCATCAGTTGCTACAAATAAATGCATTTATGGGCAGACTACGTACAAGGCTATTCTGATGTATGTACAAACCAGGCATACTGTAAACATTCTAAGCAGAAAAATATTCCATGTAGAAATATTATAATATAATAGAACCATTTATAAGCTTCTGTATAGAAAACATATCTTCCACTAAGGTATAGAACCTTTTAACCCTTTAATTTAAGAATCTCTTTGGTCTTTTGCTGCCATGGTTCTATATAGAACTATTTTCTTTTCTAAAGAAAAAAGAAAGATTTTTTAAAAAGTGTACCCTAACAATTTATTTACATTTAAGTGTGTAGGCTTTACACATTACTGTAATTTGTACACAATACCTATACCCATAACCACATACACTCTTAAGACAAGATAACTTTACAAGCTGACAGTACAGAAAATGGAATGGGCTTTATCAACTGGTTAATGGTTTGTGTGTGTGTGTGTGTGTGTGTGTACGTGTGTGTACAAGAGCGAGCAAGAGAGCGAGAGAGAAAGACAATGAGTGAGTGGAGTCAATACACAATCCCTGACCTTTACCGCTGTAAGTGTCCTCTCCATTTCACTGAAAATAGATTCTGTACAATTTGGTTTTTAGTTTGCCAGCAATTTGCTCTTGCTTGGTGGGTGAAAAATAATAGCACCCCGATAAGCACAGATATTTGGGAAAAGAGGCCCTTTAATTCAAAGTGGTGCATATGCACAGACTAAATTTGAACTTTTTCCTATCGTCTGATGTCTATCTTATTTTCGTGGGCGGTGCCCCCACCATTTCAGGGTCTTTAATTGTTTGAGGCTAGCAACACTCCTCACCAAATGAGCCTTTGAGATGATGTGCAGTAAGAGATGCACTGGCCAGGTCATGCTCTCCTGGTTTTCATATTTATGTTAATGTGAAGGTTCTGGAAAACTTACAAATACTCCATATCAACAGTAAGACAACTCTTGACAATGCAGAAGTCTTTATTTCCTTTCTGGCGAGGGTTCATGATTTTCAGAAGAAGTGTGCCGGCTGTAGCTCTTCAAACAATCAAATAAAACCTAAAGATTTGGTGTTTTATTGGTTTGAAATACAAACAGTTTTAGTATTTAGTTGCTCCCCATTTTTAGCTCATCACATGTATAGCAAAGAGTAGTACTATGAAAGTATTTGCTCACATGCATTAAATGTAACTATATTAATGTCAATATATGTACAGCCTGCCTCCATGTCTTATTAGGCTGAATGTTCTGCAGATTCTCACATTCACTCCTGCCCTTAGCAAAACAGTGACCAAAGCTATTGTCCAGTTTCTTTGTAGTACAGTGTTCACTGTTATATCTGAGGTATCAGTCACATTTAGATGAATATGCACTGTTTACAGTTTAGAAAACACAGCCCAGGTCAGCTCAAATAAAAGTACCAAAGAAATAGAGACATATTTAATTCCATAAAGAACCTTTCACTGGTTCTTTAACAGGCCATTGTTGTGAATAAGACGTGAGGGTGAAAAAACTTCTTTAAATTTTATTTATTTATTTATGATATATTTATATAAAGTTCAAAGTATCTCCACATAACGTAACCATTCTATAACCATGAAGTCACGCCAAGAACCATTTTCTCCCCGATTTAGTCAGTGAGATTCCCACCAAGTCTGGCAGCTAGTGCCCCTCATCTCAGATCAGCAGGGCTCTGTCTGTCATAAATGATTGAACATCATTGAACAGCTCAACACGCTTCGAGGAGAATACTAACTGCCAACTCCGTTCTGTCAGAAGCTTATGTTGGCAAGCACTGTGCTAAGCGATTGGGAGGAGACAGCCTAAGGCCACCTGGAGTCCTGGCCACAGAGGAACCTTTTTGTTGTTGTTGTTGGTGTCTTCATGGACTGGGCTGGTTTACTGATGCTTTCTTAATGAGGATATGGTAGAAAAGTTCAACCCATCATGGTTTTGAGAAAATTCCTACAACCTTAATAGATAGCAGTGTTCCAAAATGAAGACTTGCCCACTACGGCCCCAAGAATTTTAAGTGACCCAGCTGTGGTTTGGAAAAGCATGCCAAAAGGAATGGGTGGCCTCCAACTGTGTTACCAGATGCTTTCCTATCTGAATCCAGTATAATAGCTCACTGGAGAAACATCACTGTCCACTGTTTAGGGGGTTCGTTTGTGGACTGTTTTGCTAATTCTGTGGAACTCATTTGTGGACATGCTTTTCTCTACCTTCACCTACCACCACCACCACCACCATGCTCCACATGCTAATGTGTATTTTTCAGATATACTGAGAGCGTGGAACAGCAGAATTCCAGTGTACTCTCCAGTGTTCCATATGTACTCTTTCTGGTGTTACAGGTTTAACTAACATGCACGTCATTAGACTCAGAGTGCCTTCTAAAAAATGCTGGGTCACCTCCCCTGAAGAGCACCGCTAACCATATGAATTCCACTGTGGACATCCGACTGACGTACACAGGACTGTTTTTCTTGTCCAACTATGCTGCTGAGAGCAATGGTGATGACCAGGGTGTTGTAGCTAGTCATGTGGTAACCAGATCTGCCCAGCTAGAGTTCACTTCGCCCCAGTTCTGTCCACTCCATAGGAAAATTTTCCCTCATCTGTCTCGGCAGTAGTGTCATTTTCTTGGACCGTTAATTAACCAAGGTTCCAATCTCGCTGGAAAATCTGAAGTGATCAGTTCCAGTTTCTGCAGGATAGACACACATCTGTCCGGACCTGCTGGTTGATTGGCTTGCAGCTTCAAAACGAATGGTTCTGGATGCCAGGAGAACAGCAGCATGAATGTGAAGCTGGTAGACAATGATGGCCTCCTTTTTAAACATGATGAATCAGTCACATGTGCCAAGATGAGTTAAACAGATGGCATGTGTTTTTCTGTGCTGCACCAGGTTGCTTCCAGAAGTGGTTTAATTCAGGTTCTGATGTGTTGGCTATTGTTATGTCCTGCACACATGCCCTGGAGATGACCTTTCACTTAACCCTTAAGACCTCAGCTCCAGCCATCTTGACCATTTGAATGGAAACGTTTCATTGATTGATGAGATTGAGATGCAATCTTCTTAAGGATGCAGGGGAACATATGGTGAAATAAATGGACAGGTGGGGGTTTTGTTTTAAGTTGCTCTGCATTATGAGCTGTCCCAGGTTCATTAAAGCATTACGCCTGTGCTGATGCAATCTGGCACAATGCAAGAGATTGCAGAGACTGGTAACTTAGATTTTTGCACTGAAATTTAGACTCATTTCCCTCAGCTGAAGGGTGATAAAATGAGTCCATAAATTATTTGTGATTGGGAATTGGGGCCTTTTTTCACCAGCGCAAGGCACCCGATCAGCTCATATGCTGAATTAAACTAATTGCTTGGAAAAACTGCTTAAAACATCTTGAGTGCATGTTAACTGTGGGGGGGAATTTCCATATATTGGCTGATTTTATTAGAATTAAGGGAATTGAAAAGGTATTGATCTCAACCCAGGTGAGCAGGCAAGAGTTATAAATCAGATCTTTGAGGGGAAATAAGGAGAGATTTTAGGACCCACATTGCGAAAGGCTGCATGGCCAGCGCTTTGTGACCTGCTTGCGTGTGTAAAAGACAAACAAGACAGAAAGAGGTCACAAGAGGCTGCTCCTTGATGGCTCTGGCCTCACTCAGAGTAACAATGGCCAGGCCTGTGGACGCGACACCCTTCCAAGGACACGTGCCACCTCAGGCATGCAGAGCGCAGCTGGCAGCCTGATTAAAGTTTCATAAGAGTGAGGAACAATGCGAAATCTAGCCTCTGATTAATGAATGACTGAAATGATACACACTTACAGGCTAGTTCTGCATCAGTGAGCTTCACTGGGGAAGAAATTATTGCTAAATTTTGAATGCGGCTGAGGAATTCTGTGCTGTGTCCCAAATGGACACCCAAGACTCATTCGGTTCTAATTGGTTTCTGAGTATATAGTTTTTAATATCTTTACGATTGCCACAGCAAAGGTGTCGATGTTGATGATTCTCAGAACAGTGTTAACCCCTTATTACACGCTATGGCTTTCACTCAGTAACTACAGGGACTACAGTATAAACTACAGTATAAACTGGTGGGGCTATTCTGTGGTAACAGAAGTTTGTAATAACACTTTCTGCCCACCCACGAGCCATAGGTTGTTTAAGGGGTTAATGGACCCTGTTCTTCAATGCAACTCTTCAGTTACTCATGGCTGGGAACTTTGGACAGCGTAGCAGATGCTGAATTAGACAATCTGGCCCTGAAAAAAAAAAAAAATTGTTTTTTATTGTCCATCGTAGTTCAATAGTAGCCTGCAGTTTGATATGGCCTACAGTTTAAGTTATTAAATGTATTTAACTATTTATTTATTTGTGTGTTGCCTGAAAAACTGTAGTCAGAATGAGCTGTTGGTCAGTAAAGTTACTGATGTGTTTGTTAGAAAAACACATTAAGAAGAAAACGGGTGTGGTTGCTTCCCTGGTGAACTCAGTTTAGTGTATGGATTTGTTCAGCTCCAGCAGCAGCTCACCTGATTTGCTTTAATGAAGGACTGATTAGATAAACTAGGAGCTGGATTGGAACTGGAAATACAGAGTTTCCTTGAGCAGAACACAGTTAAGATTAGTACACAGTTTTTCCATTTTGGTATTGGTGCCGATCCACCCAAAAATACACTGAATACTTTAGTAAATTGATCTATCCATGCTCCACCCGTAAATGCATTCTCTGATAACTGTTGCTATATTAGATGTGCTTTATCAAATATTTTCAATCTAAATCTAATCAAAATGTTGTGTACAACAAGTTTTTTTTTTAAATAAAGAAATGTACAGTTTTATATTTACAGTGTTACAACAGGTTTCATGCAATTTATCTAATATTTGCATGATGGTAAATTTGTAGTTGTTTCTAACCTGCCTAGCTTATTTCAACAATGTAGTCCAGCTTACTAGAAACTCAATCAAAATGTAGCGAATCAAAATCATAATTTTAAATCCTTCATCTTTAAATTAATTTGGCCATTCAGTAAAACCTGCCCAACCCTGCAAGAGTTACCATGAATTAAATTTGGTGTGGATCTCAATTGAGAGGCAGCATTGCGTAACTATTCAGTGAGTATGCAAGTCATGTAAATATAAAACCCGAAGCCTTTACTAAGTTACTTAATAGAATAGAGGAAACGAAAGACACAACATTGCTGACCTTAAACAGACAAACAAATATAAACAAATATAAGACTGGTCATTTTGAAAAAAAAACAACAACTTAATAGCATCTATCAGGCAGTGCTCCTGAGGTTTACATGATGAGTTTAGTAGCTATAAATAACAACATGATTAAGGCCAAACCGTGGAGAAGAGTCACGTATTTATGGTGAGGTGGGTTTCAGAAGACCTGCTGTACTATTTACAATTTGAGTGTTAATGCTAAGAATAGATCACCCCTTGCAAGGGGATTGGGGGCAGAGGTACATGGCTTCAATAGCAAGGGACATGTAAGAAAGTTATATGATTAGCAGTGGGCTAAGATTGGCCTGCATCTCGTGTCAACACACGTACTGGGTTCCAGGAAAGTAAATCCAGTAATAAAAGATGCTTTAAATGTGTTTTCAAGAGAAATAGAAGGCTCTGATGTTAGAGTAGCCATGTTGTGTCATTTGGCTGAATATGACGATGAACTATAAATGAAGTATAAACAAAATGTTGCTGAATAGTCATGTACTTTCTTCATACAAGATTATGGGCTGGTTTCGTGCCTAGTCCCAGACTACATTGCAGTGTTAGTGGTGTGTACCATTCAAAATCCAAATTAGCCTAGGCTTGGCCAACCTTGGAAACCTTCTGACCCTCTGATTCATTAACAGTGACGCGTCACTAACAAGCAGATACAGTACAAAGCTACTTGGATATGTATGTATGGATATGTATACCCACATGTCTAGCAAAGTAGCTGAAAATGTGCAAGAAGATGAAGCACATACTTTTTATGCCCCCCTGTGGTTACACTAATCTTACTCAACATCTTTATCCAGATGGAGCTCATCAAGGTGTTATTGAGGCCTGTCCGTTGAACCCCACAGTAAAGCTTCACTGTGCTATAGGCTATTGATGTCCAATACCCCCCATCTGTTGTGAAACGTGGTAAGCATAGGTCTGGCAATGCTTCCTGATCTTAGATCAGTGGGTTAGCTTTAGCACAGCATGTCTCTGAGACTCACAACAGACTAGATCTGTCATTACTCATTAAATGCATCAACAGGTTTTGCTCAGAAGAAGCCTCTATATTAATCAGATGAATTAAAATGTTGATGCCAGAGATGGAAGATTCACATTTTTTTTTGAGAGAAATAGTCATTCAACAACAAGTTATTTAATGTGAAATGTTTAATTGTAGAAAAACTTACAGACTTAGATTTCATTACAGTGGTGATTGTAGGAACTATGGAGCTCAGTGTCTACAATACCATCTAAATTTTATATGTACAGCTGGGATGATAAAATGGTGTCAAAAAAAATAAGTGTGAAAAAAAAAAAAAGCTTTTTGTTTGGGGCCTAATTCAACAGAGGTCCAGGCAATTGGGGGATAGTAGTCCCACTATGAATTTATTTTAAGTGATTGTAGTTTAAGACACCTGTCTGGAAGGTCCAGTCACATATTTGTAATGATATTTGCTAGGGGTTTATGTGAGAGGTTTTTCTGATGACTCTTCCTTGAAGATATGTTTGCACAGGTGTTGCTGCACAGTAGAACAGTGCACCACCTGTTTGCTTCATCGTGCTAAAAGTCTTGCAAATTAATAGTGGTTCTTTCGAGTTTTCTTGGTCTTGCAGGACAGCTGCTTATTGGATAATAAGGCTGCTGATTGTTGGCACAAGGTTTGAGGAGTCAGAGTAAAGCTTTGTGAAATTTGCATCACTTTGCTTTCTTCAATGATGACTCTAGGACCTTATCTTAGACCTCAAATCTCCTGGGGTGCCCAAACGTTTGGATGGTGCTTCTTTCCTTTCCTCACTCTCAGATTGTACTACACAGTTTATCTTCTACATTACTATTTACAGTGACAGAAATTGTGACCAGCAGTGCCCAAACATGTACATATATCCATACTTAAACGTAAATTTAAAAGCAAAGCAAAAATAGGATGAAAGTATTTATTCAGGAGGCAACTCGCATCTTTTGGAAGCGTGGATTTGTGTGATGTATGCAGATTGCAATGTCATTATTTTGCTGTTCAGCAGTTGCTACCTGTAAGTGCTGATTCAGTGTCTGTATTTGAGTCTGCGATTCAATTGACCAGCCTCCAAAACAAGAGGGGAGAAGGGTCCATCAAAAACTCTTTTGCTATGAATGACGTTACTCAGCAACTTTCACTCAGGAGCGTCAGGAGAGGGCCAGTGTTTGTGCCCATTGTGTGCTGCATACCACAAGTAAACCAAGCTGCTACATTGACATTCACAGTAATGCTCTAATGTTTATATCCTCTGCATTTGAACGCTGCACACTTAGTCAGATGGGGCAGAAATATATTGCGGAGCTTCACTCTGATGCTGAGGTGTGTAGGCTCTTATCTCACAGGGCCTGCTGCTTACATTGAAATGGACTAATAATCCAGATCTAATGTGTTGACTGCCCACATCCTAATGGCACTCCCTTATGTATCTGGGTTATAAGCCGGACATCTGTCCTAGATTCAGAAGGCTCAAAAAAGGAAAGTTTGCCTCCACAAATCCATTTCCCGGTCTGAAACACGAGTGCATTTTTATTTTCTTCATGCAGCCGTTTCCCTCTATGATATGCTATCAGACGCAGAAATGGAAAACTGTATTTTTATCCCTGTGACGCACAGTCATACTTCTCAGGTAATAGAACCTTCTGTATGTTACTGCTTCTGTTATACAACAAACAAGTTAGCATTGATCATGTGAATGATTCCTGTTCCATGCAGCTTTTCTTTAGTATTCCTCTGGGTTAGAAGCCAATGCTCTCGTTCTGAAAGAATTAAAGGATACTGTGTTCCCACAGTGCTGCATAGGATAATTCTACTGAGTAGTAAAATCTGAAAAATGCTATTATGTTGCACAAGAAACCACATGTCTCACTTTTACTTGGGCCTGTGGAACATACTGCTGAGATGGAAAAGATTAGTGCTCAGAATAAGTCCTTGTTGTGTTGCTGCAAGGAATGCACATAGTGGTGGAAGTCTAGCCTGCTTACACTCAACGGATAGAGTGAAGGTACCTGCAAGTGTAGATGTGTTTTGTCATCAGTGTCGTAACAAAACCGTATACTTGTGGACTGGTAACTGCCCTTTTTTATTATTTATTAAATTTTTTAAGTCACATTTCTCCTTTTTTTCTCTCAAGTTGGTGCTACCAATTATCTTTCCTATTTGTAGCTCCCCCAACACTAGCGAACACTTACGGATCCTGACACTAGAATGGGAAGGATTTAACATGTCTTCGATGAACAAAAGCCTGCCGCCACCTCTTTTTGAACTACCACTACTGGTGATACGGCTGGGCAGCCAACGCGCTCAGAGGAAAGCACTGGGTCCTGCCACACCAGCTAACATTGCTACAAGATTAAAAACAGGAGATGGGAGAGAGTGCCACCTATCCACCCATTGAGAGCATGGATGATTAAGCTCTCTCTGACTGTGGCTGCTGATGGCAAAGTGGAATTGAAATCACAACCCCCAGGCCATAGTGACCACTGAGCGCCTCGGCGCCCCAGTCGACTGGTAACTTCACAGGAGGTCATCCTTTATTTATTTCATTTCCAGTCAAATTAACAATTAAGTACAAGATACTTCATCTGCATCAGAAAGGGGAAAAGATAATAAGTGAGCGAGAGAGAGAGAGAGAGAGAGAGAGACCCCCACTGTTCTGACTGCTTATAAAGTATTTTCTTATCTTAGATTTTATGCATATGGTGTGTTTGATACTTTGTGAAATATCAAAATTCAAAATAGTGTAATGTCAGGCTCTTGCCAATAGAAGGCCTGATCTAACAGCTCAGATGTACTTAAACACCAGTGTATGATATAGGAGCTGTTCTGGGTGTTTGAAGCGATCTAAACTCTCCTTTTATTTGGAAAATAATAAAATTACCACATTTAGACGTCACTGATAACCTGTAGGACTGTGTTGGGAATTGTTTGAAGACGAAACATTATCCAACACCTAAAGGAGGTCTGTGGCCAGCAGTGAGGAAAGTGTGGTTTAGCTAATGCTAAGAAAATGTAATGAAAAATAATGATTTGGTCATTGTTGTGTAGGTCAGAAATAACCCTAAGTGGACATCCTGCTGTACGTGATGATGGAATATTTGTGAAAGCTGGTTATATTCTAACTGCTGTTTCATGTGCCCATGTTGACATGCACTCCAGGCAGTGCTGTTGGGGTAGGGGGTTAGGGGGGTTAGAGGGGTGGGCTGTTGACTCCAGTGCTAGCCTTGTTTATCACACACAGCTGCTGCCGCGCACAGTTGGGGCTTGCTTTCCACAGTACCATCACCTCTGACCTTCTGAGAGTGCCCACCTGACTCTGCTGGCCTTGCCAATCTGGGATACTTTAGGAAACCCTGTCTGCATTTGCCCCTTATCTCCCCCTTCTTGCATGACCCCCCTGCTCATGTGTGCCTCCAGCACCTCCTGTGACGACACCCAATCTGTCAGGCCGGCACTTGTGTAAGAGGCTCAGAGTGCCAGTCGTGGAGCGAGGGGGGTGGAGGGGGCAGGGAGGGCGGTGTATTTTACTGGCAGTATAACTCACGGAGACAGAGTGGAACTCCTGATTGAGCGCAATGGCTGTTCTGTAGTTCTGCTGAGGTGTCAGTGCGTGTGGTGGGGGTGCTGAACGGGCACCACATACAAGCTGCTGATTGGCCAGGCGCTTCAAGGTTGCCAACGATGGAAACCCACTGCAGAGGAACACCAACAGAGTGAGCAGCGAGGATGTGTGAGGTGTCGTGAACAAGGCGAACTCAGTAATATGTACTGCTTTGGGCATTTCAGTAGACATGCTGCCACAAAACCAGCCTTGTTTATTAGTTTGTGCAGCCAAGTTATTATGCATGGAAATATTATAACATTTTATTAAAGTTATGCAGTCAATGACATTTTGAAATAAAAACTGTACAGGGGAAAAAAGTATAGTTTTTTTTTTTGTTGTTGTTGTTTTTTTTTTTACTTCCACAAAACAAGACCTAAGCCAAAGTTGTGTGAGGGTGGAAATGCCTCTGAATAAATATGAATACATACACATTTACACATTTAGCAATGATATAATAACTAGCCTTACTTTCAACATATAACTTGGGCTGACTTTAAACTCCCCAGCCAAGACATCCTAACAGTGGAGACCCATGTATACCCATGTCTGGTACTGTACAGGTCCTCTGTCATTTTTAGAGTTTATAATTACATTTTTCATTCAATAAAATTTGTTGGTAAGAAAGGGATTACATTTCTGATCTGCCTGATTGAAAAAAATGCCCAGTCAGTCAGGTTCTCAAAATAGTGTCTTTGTAGGTATAGCCAAACATTGGCCATTGGCTAGAACACAAGATAGTAACAGTAGTAACAGACAGAGGAACCAACCAATCAGGTTCTGTTTTGCTGTGGTTGGGACCAATTTAGAGAGAAAATAACATTGCTCTGAAAATCCTGAAATGGGGAAAAAATGATGGCAGCTCTGTGCTGGGACTCTTCACTGATAAACTGTTCAATTACTACAAACAAGGTACAATATACACTACATGGACAAAAGTATTGGGATGCCTGCTCATGCATTGTTTCTTCTGAAATCAAGGCTATTAAAGACATGCTTAGCACTGACATACTATCAGTATTCCTATAGCTCTATAAAATTGGTACTTTGAGGTGTTCTTGTTTTATCAACTGAGTTGACATTAATGGCCTAAAGTGAAGGCTGAGTGATTGTTTGCCACTGTAAAGCATGATAAAGTATCTTTTTTCTTCTTCTTGATATGAATTTGGTATTTACTAAAAGTTTAGAAGATGAAAATCTGCACTTTCAACAACTGCAATGAGCAGCAAGTGAGGTAGTGAGTATCCAATTACACCACTGTCCTTTATTAAGTACTAATTATGTAAAGCTGCTTTGTGATGACAACAGTTGTAAAAAGCACTATACAAATAAATTTGACTTGACTTGACCATTCTTCTCTAATAGCTGGTGATGACTGCAGCTACTAAGAGCTACTCTAAGAGATACTATTTAAGAGTCAGTTTTAACACTGAATTACCCATCATGCAACACCTATCATCCCTCAGAATTGGTTTTCTTCAATTCAGTTTTGAATAGGCAACATAGAAGTAAAGAGCTGTTCACAAGCACATAGCTTTAAAGAGCAGCAGACACGAGTGTTAATAGATCAGTTTAAGGACGAGTCCCTCTGACTGAACCTTCTTTGCCAGTTTGCTGAATTTCAGCCATGCCTGTGGTTGATTAGATGACTAGGGTGTTTGTTTCTTATGTAATACATAGTTTGAATATTTCAAAAAGAACTGGTAAAGTCAGTCTTCTGTTACAACCATGAGCCCACATATTATTACACAACGGGTTTGTTGAGTAAATAATGATAGCGAAATATTTTACACCCACTCGCAGTGAACAGACTGTCCTCGGCCATTAACCTACTTCACAAAGGCCTGTGGACAGAAACTGCAGAAATCTGAAATTCTATCTAACAGCAGCTCATTTCTGAACGTTGAGCGCACACATGGTGTTACAATGTGGACTATGAGTCAGCTAAGGAGCTACTGAACATGCATCTTAATCCACTAATATATTGGAAACAGTTGCTGTTTTTCCCTCCTGGTCACCATTATATAAGTAGCTTAGAGACCGTCCTGCCTAAGGAAATCTAACCAACGATGCCTCTGTGAACGTGTATGGCAGCAGGCCAGTCCCCAGCCTCTATCATCTCCTGAGAGAGGGGCAGATGTCTAGAGCTCACACATGTTCAGTTTCTCATCCAGACAGGTTTTTTTGTGTGTGTGTGTGTGTGTGTGTGTGTGTGTGTGTGTGTGTGTGTGTTTTGCTGTTGAACTGACTCAGTGTCCGTAGACAGACTCCTAGCAATCTGTTATTCAACAAATTAACTGGGGGGCTTGAAAATGTGTGACTTGGCTCAGTGCTGAGAGATGCCTGGAGGAACAAATTAGATTGGGGCTGCTCACTTAGTGCTCGGTTTAAAGATGTCTTCAGAGGAAATATTGTGAACATAATCAGGATCTATGAGGCGTGATTATACCTGATGATAATCAACTGGAATTTAACTAAAAGTTTACTGTGACTAACTGTCTGAAAAGGCTTCATAATTGTTTCCAAAATATGTTAAAGGAGCCATGTAACTACACCAATCTGTCAATCCACCAGTGCCAATCTTAACAATGTGACCTCACTCAAGTATACAATATACCCTCACTAGAAGACCCGTCCACCAACTCATTTGTGTAATTATCTAATCAGCCAATCCTGTGGCAGCAGCTAAATGCATTAGACTGTGTGGCACAACAGATAACACCACTACCTGCCACTAAGCTACCACACCATGTGGGAGGCTGGGGTTCAATTCCCAGTCTGGGTGACTATGCTATGCTACACCAATGAGAGTCCTTGGGCAAGACTCCTAATACAGCTATGTGCTGTGAATGTAAATAAAGGGCCTGTAGCTTCAGATAATGTTAATCAATATAATTCATCAGAGTGGGGGAAATCATATCAGTGATTTTGAGAGTGGCATGATTGTTGGTGCCAGATGGGCTGGCTTGGGCATTTCTAAAACTGCTGATCTGGACCTTTTTTGGCACAACCTAGTCGTAAATTTGCTCAGAATTATGTAATTGTGTCAGGAACAAAAGGTAGCCTGGTCTGACTCTCACATTTTTGCAGAGGCACACAGATTTATTAAACAAAAATCCAAGAAACCTTTGAGAGCAATAGTATAGTCTTACAAATAAAGTGGTTTGTGAATGTAGGTGTCATTTTAAAATGTATAATTTTAAATATTACTATCATTTCAGTTTGAACAATTTTATCTTTAGAATTTTTAGCATTTTAATATTCATTTTTTCACATTTTATCTAAATTAGAGTATTTGATATACATCTTATATGCAAGGTTAGGACAAAATATAATGTGCATTTAGAGTGCATTTAGCACTACATTTATTACTATTATTACTACTATTCTTTTAAATACATTATTTGATTAAATATTGATATTTCAAATAAAAGAAACATTGATTATTCTGTAAGCAGAGAACATGTTTTTCATATTTATATTTCGCACTTTGTATTGTACCACTACACAGTGTCTTCTATCTCCCTAAGAATTTTCTTTAAATTGTTTTTAATAATAGTCCCAACACAAAATCTGTGTCAAATTCATGTTTTTTTTTTTGTTTTTTTTTAACCACACAATTGTTAACAGCTCTGCTCTGATAATGATGGATCATATTGCCACTGTAAAATGAATAACTCCCAAATATGAAAACACTGGTGAATGTCAGAATCTTGGTCAAAATCTGTGTAAGAATTGTAAAGACAGTTCTTAAGAAGGCTTGGTAAATTAGACCCACTGCTTCGACTCGGTTACAAACACTGCAGACAAGCAGATCACATGCACTGAGGCACAAGCAGCCTGAGCATTCATGTAATAAACATTTAACACAAGCTTGTGTTCTCAAAACTGAAAGCAGACACTGGAGGCAAAATGTTAAGCACATATTAGATTCTGCATGTAGCACCTTTAAATGCAGCAAATGTGAGGCCGAATTTGGCGTGACGGCACTAGCACTTGCTGAGACCTCAGCTGCTGAGAACAGTTGACGCAGACGAGAACAGTTGACAGCCTTGTGCAGGAAAGGGTGCAGGCTCTATGACTGGCCACCCAGAGCAGGTGTTAATACTGTAGCCAGTAAATCCAACTCTTTCCAACTCTTCCTCCTCCACAAGACCATGAGTCCACTCAAATGACCAACAGGATACTGACATGTATGCACTGAATGAGCAGCAATTATATAGATGTCCTGGTGATCAGGTTCTAAAAACGGCACAATGGAACTCCTGGATACAAAGTTTTTTGGCCTTGTGTTTTCAGATTTTGTGGCTTTCATATGTACAATGCTTCCTTTCAGTTCAGTTAAATCATTTTGTTTAAGGTTAATACAACACAACCAAAAGGATAACAAAAGAAACATAAGACAAAGAAGGAATGAACAAATAAATAATAAGCTCGGCCCAGGACGTCACAAATGCCACATGACTGGGTTTCCCAGCAAACGCAGTGTTGTCACAACTTTGTGCAAAGGTTGCGCTGTTTGTTTTCTCAACGTTGTCACAACATTTTTCCAACCTCATCATTAAGTAATATTGCCTCTTGGTCATTAGACTACCTTTTTTGACTATTTTCCAAAATTCCAGTCATGTTCCGTTATTAATTTTCTGACAGTAGAACACATCATTTCCTATGGATACCAAAACGATAGGTTATCACAAAGTAACTATGTTTATATAAATATAAATAAATAAAAATGTCATTTATACAAAGCACCAGCCAATTGTAGCAGATATATATATATATATATATATTTGCTTTTTTAATTCTTATTTATATTGTGTGTATATAGTGTAAATTATTTATCTACATTTTTTGTAACTGAGTGTCTTGCTATCCCTTTCTGCTGTGACACTGAGAATTTCCCCATTGTGGGACTAATAAAGGATTATCTTATTTTATCTTATCTAAAATTTGCCTTACTCCCCAATATCTCCCTAATCAATTTTTTTATTAGTTTTTAATAATAGTCATAAACAAAAAACAAAAAATCAGTGTCCGATTCATTTTCGTTTTGAAACCACACAATAGTTAACAGATCTGCTCTTACAATGATGGATCCCATTGTCACTGTAAAATGAACAACTTCCACATATGAAAGCATGGGTGAATGTCAGTGCCCTATGGGATATTGATGCCAGAGGAGAAATCGAACACTTTCCATCACCTAATACAGTTCATGCCACAACATCTCACTAATGTCATCCCAGCCAATATATATGGCAGATATGTGTTAAATATTTTTGGTCAAATAATAAAATGGTGGAAAATAGATGTTATATGTTAGCCCTATAACGTATAAAAATAAAAATATGCATTATTTAAGGTCAAAATCATTCCTGAAAACTATTGTAATATGTCTGAGGCTCTTGTAATGTCTGAGGCATCAGGTAGCATATTTGTCAACTTTAGCTGCAATACATTTCTGTGATGTAACTTTTATACATTAAACTCTTCAGACATCTGGTTCCTGTCAGCACCACTGTGAGCACTGGTTAGGTTCTATAGAACAGAGCATTTTACATCAAACCACGCTGAATAACTCTGTGTATGTCTTAGCAGTTGAATTGCAGAAATCATGAAATTCCACTGGAATTCCCCAACAAAAAAGTTTCAAAGATGATTAATTTGTGCATGGTTGTGGATGGTCATCACATATTATGGCACAATAATCTTGAGAAGTCCAGGCAGTAACAAGACAGAAATAGCCCTTTTTTTAATGCTCGCAGGTCTAAAACTGCAATGGCAACAGTGAGAACATGATGTAGATAATGAGGCTCTTGGTTCCCTGCGAGCGAGACAGAGCAGGTGGGCCTGGCCACGTGATCCAGCCAGGTGGTGGAAACACAATGGGCTCTTGCATGTTGACTTTGTGACTCGACCTCACCTCCACCCTTCTATTCTCACAGAGCAGCATGGCAAAAACACAGATTGTATTTTTAAGATATTTGTTTTAAGTGGAATTTAAATTATATATAGAAATAGCCTGTAAAGAACAGCCAAGAATATTCTCTGAATGACGGAGGATATCTTGGTCAAAAACATCCTAAACATCAGCAATTAAAGCTCATATATCTCATTGTTGAGATTGTTTTAATGATATTACAGTGACATTTGTACTAGAGGTGGGCACTATAATCATATTTTATCATTGACAATCTATCCTGATAAAAATATTGTAACTATGACCAGTACTTTAAGAACACTGCCTCTGACCTCCTGAGATTTTCAGCTTAACAATCTCTAATGTTTACCCAAAATGATTATACTGGTGTCAGATTTGGTGGCAGCCAAGAACCGAAAGCTGAGGCTGCAGCAGACGCAGGCTCAGCAAAACTGAACAACTGAAGACAGTCTTCACAGTCTGGTCTGATGAACCTCAAGTTCTACTGAGACAAACAGACGCTAGGGTCCAAAGTGGGCATAAACAGCTTGTGGCAACAGTCCAGGCTGGTGGAGGTGGTGTAATGGTGTGGGAAATGTTTTCTTGGCTCATTTTGAGTTTGCTAAGACCAATCAATCCTGGCTTAAGACACATTTGAGTTGTTGCTGACCATATGCATCTCTTCATGGCCTCAGTTTACCCATCTTCTGATGACTACTTCAAGAAAGAGCATAAACATTGGTGCTCCTGAAAAATCTGCTGCAATTAAGAGATGCAATCATGTCAACAAGGACCAGAATCTCACAGGAATGTTTCCAATGTCTTGTGGAATCTATGCCACAAGAAATTGAGCACAAGGAGGCCCGAACCCTGTTTCCTATTAAAGAGCTCTGTGGGATATGTTCTACATAATAGTCTATCGCATCAAAAGGCTTAAAAGCGAACGCCTGCCATTGACTGGAGCTTTTTCTATAGATAAACACAGGGTGCAGTAACTGGACACTGGAAGTGCATGCTTTTTCTCTGCATCATGGCTGCTGGGGCTATTTGCAGCCACACACAAACAGACAGGCACACTTGTGACGCACATATCTTTGTGCGATCTCGACACAAGCTCACACAACAAGAATAGCAGCGGCGGCACCAAGTGCACCTTTTCATCAACGCAATGTGGAGAAAGCTTTGAGCCAACGTTTGCAAAGAGAGGAGACAGCGGGCAACAAACGCACGGCCACATTCATGCAGCTCTTATGGCGCACATTGATGTGCAAATCCTCCCTTTGATCTTTTCAACAATGTTTTGTTTTACAAGTAGGTGGGTGTTTACACACTGGGTTTCAGACAGACAGGGCGAGGACTCATCCCTGCTTTGCTGTTCTTAACGACAAAGAGTAATACAGCAACTCGGGTGGGAGGGAGGGGTGTTCTATCCATGTCTGTCCATGACCAAAAGTGTCTCTGAGTGATCACCACTCCATGATGGGTAAACGATGGACGTAAGTGAATGGCATGAGGACATGGATTGGTGGATGGTAGGGGTGGGCAGCACTGCTGAACTGACGTCTTGGATGACTACACTTGGTGAACCCTTCCTTTACCTTCAGTGAAGCATTCTAGCATTTGTCTGCATGTGAACAGATGTTAGGGTCTCCTCTTCACTGGGTAATTTACTCCTAGCCCAAATAAAACACTTAGTCATGATACTTGAAATCGTTTGTCCTATTAATAATTGGTAGTATGTTATTTATAGATTTTATTTTATTATAATGTTTTTATATATCTTTCATTTTGTTTTTGTACCCTGATTTTTATGTGGCTGGACAGTTGTCAAAGCATCTTACTGCTAGTTGTACTGTGTATGAGAGTATATGACCAATCCGATTTGATTCGATTTGAGTTGAGTTGAATTCTCAATTATAAAAATCATCTGCTGTTCTGTTTAGGATTCAGGACATGTCTGACATTCCTTCATTTTTATCCCTCCCTACCTTTAATTTGATACCTATGAAGCTGAAATGTACTACTACCATGTAAGAAACAAACAAACAAAATATATATATAGAAATAGAATAGAAAATACACCATAGTTTTACTTCCATATATACATACATAATAACATCATATGCCATTAAAATGTTTGCCAGTATGGAATTCTGCTTTCCCCATATTTTCCACCTTAATTAAATCGTAAAAGCTTTTGTTCATGGACTGAATTGAACCTTGCTTGCATTCACTCATCTGTGCCTCTGAGTTTTTAGTATTAGCAAAATGTCTATTTCACATGTATTTAACAGAGTTAGCAGGTTCATCCAAGATGCCAGCTTTTCCCCCCTAACTCGAACTCATGAGAGGATAGCAGGTCATAAGTTATCGACTGCAATAATAACTCTCAAGCTAAGAAGACATTTTTTGGGCAAGGCAGCGCAACACTGGAAATTGGATGAGGACCTGTGTTTGACAGACTGTGAGAAATCCTCAGTGTGTCCTTTGTGCAAACCAAAAGCGCTTCTTGTTTCCAGCTGATAATGAAAATGGATCTTAAAGGCCAGAAGGCAAGTATAGTTCAAATGGGGAAAAATTTCCTCTCATGATTGGGTTGTCCTGCTTTCACCTCGCCACACTTTTAATTCACTGATGCTGCGTCGCTTAATAGGATTTAAAAGTACCATAGTAGTATTGCAAATGGAATCCCACATATTCTCATAACGTTTAATGCACATAAAGACCACAAAAGACCAAATTCTTGTACGTCTGGCCTTGGTGAGAAACGCATCAGCCCAACATTTCAGACACATTTCATCCACAGAGTTAAGAAATCATATTTGTACTTCTTTATTTTTATATACCTTCAAGATATGGGGTTTAATATGAAGGTTTAATTAGACATAACTTTCCTCCACATGATGACAACAAGCCTATTAGTGAAACATCTAAGGGTACAATAGTGCTAGTGCTAGCTAACTAATTACTTTATGGGACCATTTAAGGTTCATGCTAACAGATGTTTTTAACATAGAAACAACTAGGACACTTTTCTAAGCATGAACACAGAAAACCCACTTAAAGCAGCAGTATGTAGCATTGTTACATTAAAAGAACATCTCCAAAGTCATGTTGATGCTCCACTCATGTGTAATGGGGTAAGCAGCGTCACTATCATGGCTACTTCAGGTTCAGCACGCCAGAAACTGCTCTATGTAACTCTGGAGAACCAGGCTGAACACTTCCTGCAGGGATGGTGTAGCTTTGTGTAACATGAGTCGTATATGAAACCCTGTTCACTGTTCACAGTATCTGTCCACATGTGTTTTTCACTTTTAATGATGGTTTTGTATCGCTCAGCTTGCAAAATGCTGTGAAAACCATGTCCTTTAATGGTGTCGCAAAGTGTGAATTTCATTCCCACCTGTAGGGGGAGCCCATGAGCAAGAAATACCAACACTTGCATAATACTGCTTTAATTTCTGCATCCTAAATACATATTCCCAAAAATTGTAGTTTGTTACATCACAAGCCCGAGGCTGAAACTAAAGCTGGATAAAAGCTAATGCTAGAGCTGTTTAACTCTCAAACTTACACAGTAGCCACAAACTTGTGATAGCAGAGGGGATCTGGCTCCCATGGCTTTTTTTTGCTTTCTTACGAACAGCTGTTCCCTTTGCCAGGCTGGCTGTCCCAAGCGTTGATGACTGTTGCTAAGGTTGATTTCCTTGGCGATGATGTGGAACGAACAGAAAAGTCTGCACAAGACAAACGGGCTGAGCTGCAGCCAGCATGTCAGGAGGCTATCTGTCCTTGTCTAAATACAATCCAACCCCCCCCCCCCCCCCCAAAAAAAAAGATTAACATCTGTTAGAGCTCTGCTGCAAATACATGAAATTAATCGTGCTGCATATTGCCATCCAACATGCCCAAAAGCCCACCCCGAACAGCTGTACGAATGCGTCACATTCATTTGCTATATGTACCGAGCATCAGTATCAGTGCCTTTATATGCTATTCTCTTTCAGAGTATCTGAATCTGACAGATTCACCACCACCACCCCCTTTCTCTCGCTCTTAGCTCTTGCAGTTCATTGCATCAGAACGCAGTCCCCATCCACCTCAAATCAAAATCAATTCCCTCCAAATTTAATCACCACATGAATTTAATGCTGGACTGAGGCAAGGCATGCCTACACAGACTAAATAAGTTTGAAAGAGTGTTCTAGCCAGCAGGGAGGAGAGAGAGCACGAGAGAGAGACGGAGATTGACTTTTGGGAGAGTACGTTTTAGGCCTGTAAGCACGCTTCTGGGTATGACAAAGCAATGTCCCCATGACCTCACACAACGACTGACAGCAGTGGTAATCCACAGCTGTGCTCATTTCCCACACAAAACCCTTTCAATCCATTAGTGAGATTTATTGTGCCACTGTCAACGAGCGCGAGCAGACTGCTAGCAACTTCGTCACACACCTTTCCTCTGTGGAGCGCCTGAGGAATGGTGAACAGTCCTCTATGAAAATGAAGTGCATTGTTATGTGCTGTTGTGCACTTCATTAGAATGCTTTTCCATACTGCAGAAGTTCTCCACTGCATTGTCTGTGTCTCCATTCACATCCCAGGTTTCAGAAATGAAGGTTTGGACTCAAGTCTTTGTTTTGCGTTAGGGGCCGGGCCTGCCTGGCAGACTTTGTGACAGGAGAACATGGGTACATAACCCCGTCTTGGGCATTAAACAGCAGCTGGAGACTAAATGCGAGCAGACTTGAGTGTGTTGGGTTAATGTGGAGCAGCAGCAGAACAATGAAGAGCTGCTTATTATTCAAACAAAAACCTGCAAATTCAGAGAGTTACTCATAATCCATCCCTCAGGAACCAGGAGACAGGGTTACATAACCTCTCTCGCTCACTCACGCACACACACACTATCCTGTAGAATTGGATTTCTTAGAGGACTAAATTCCAACAGGAAATGTAAGAGATTTTATAGCTGCCAAATTCAGAAGGCATTAATTTTTAAAGGCCTTCGGCTTTTCTAATATTAGAATGGATGAAAAGAGGAGGAGATTGACAGTGAGCTACGAAAATGTTCGCATTTTCTCATTGGATCCTGAAGGTCTGAACTAAATAAAAAATATATTATTGCACCTTTTTCTACTTTCTTTTTTAATTTTTTTTTTTTTTTTTTCATGGCAATCATTTATTAACTACACACTTCAGCTACTATCATGATGTGGCATAACTGATAAAATGGGCCTTTTCTAGACTAAGGGGCACAGCTGTATCTATCTGCTTGCCTAAAAATATTACTAGTTAATATTAACTATTAATAATAATGCTAGTAATTATGACGTTGTTGTTGTATTATAGATTTTATTTCTGTCACGTGTGTAAACTACATGTGAAATAGTAATTTTATCTTTGCATCATCAGTTCATGTTGGCTAGAATGGGCTAAATGAGTGGTTTACTGTTATTTTGGCTAGATCACGATACTCATTTTGCAAGCTTGTGTTGGCAATGCACCCATTACTAGCTAGAATAAATAATGCCTTTGCTAGTTTAATTAATGCCTGTTTAATTAATAATGTCAGTGGTCTAATATGCATTTCTAAAAGGTTATACTGTAACCTTTATAAGTGGCTATAACCAAAGCTTATAGCTATGAGTTTACCTTGTATGTTGTGAATGTTCTCTTTTTGAAAAACACTGGGGCATTGTGGGAAATGTAGTGTCTGTAGTGAATTTGTGTGGCATGCCCTGTAGTTCTGCTCAGCAATCCAGAACAAAAATGCTCCAGTAAGTCTGGTCTAATGAAGCCACTGTAATAAAGTAGATGGTAGATCTCGTATGTCTTATATCTTGGTCATACTGGTGGCATAGAGAAGTTACAGTAGTCAGAAGTGTCATATGGCTAAAGCTTCCCTTATTCTTAAAAATAAGAATGCCAAAAAGGGTTCATTGGAACAGAAGAATCACTCTAGGTTCCCTGAAGAACCTTTTGGTACATGGTTCTTTCCAACCCCCCCCCCCCCTTTTTTTTTTCAAGTATTTTTAATGTGTATTTTAAAGTGTATAGTTTATGTTTTATCTAAAATGTAAATATTATTTACCTGTAAGCAAGTTATATAATGACACACCCAGGCCAAAATCTCTCTAGCAACATTCCTTCTGAGGCCTTACAGCCCATGTATGAGGAAGAAAACTGGCTGCAAAAAACACCTTTTCACAAAAAGTACATATTTACATCCAGTTTATTCAACCTGCATCTGTTTGCCTGCTTGCAGCCATTAAAACCCCTTAGAACACCTGATCTTGTTTGGTCTCAGAAACTAAGCAGGGATGGACCTGGTCAGTACCTGGATGGGAGAGCACCTGCTGTTAGCTTTTGGGGTCAGCTGTGGCCTAAAGGTTAGAGAAGCAAACTTGGGACTAGAAGGCTGCTAGTTCAATCCCCAAGACTGGCATCCAAGGCTGAGGTGCCCACCTATTGCACCACAGGTTGAATTCTGTTGAACTGCTGTGCAGTGGTGTTAGTGTGCTTAATCTGTATCTCAATTTGGCTCCGTCCATTTAGGGTGTGATTGCAAGGCATATTTGAGCCAAGACTGTTTTCTGAATGAGGCACAATACAGGAAAGCTAATCCGAACATTTATATAAAGTAGATCACTCTTAAAGGCACAGTAACAAAACCAGCTTTTTGGTACACAAACACACACAGACGTCATAACTGAACCACGTGGGGGGAGATGCAAGAGGAGTCTCAGACATGGGCCATTTAAGAATGTAGCTGCAGACAGCAGAGCTCAGAAAAAGGGTGTTTAGCAGAAAAGGAAAACGGTGTTAGAGAGTGGTTACTGGGCAAAGAGACCAATTTTGCGAGTGGGCAGGATATAGAGAGAAGCTCTGCGGGATACAAATTCCCCATCAAATCACTCAGTCTCTAGATTAGAGCAGTCTGCAGTGCCTCTGCTCCCTGAGTGACCAGCCCTGCCTCAGTATTAACCCTCCTCCTCTGAGTACACAGTCTGTCAGCTGGGCCAGCTGTGTGGCCGGATGAGTGAGGATAAGACAAGAGACCATGTCAGCTGAGCTCCGCTGTAGGAGCCAGGACAGACGCAAGCAGCCCTATACACACATCCGTTAACTCTGGCTTTAAGACTGTTTGAGTGTTTCTGAGGATATGATTTTGCCCCAAAACATTAACAATGCAACGCCCTGTTTAATCCAACAGTGGTAGCTCTGTCTGATTTGCAGTGAAGCAGGAAAATGGCAGGATTTTTGGTTTGAATCTCAGGAATGACCTCAGAGGTGGTGGAAAATTTACAGCAGACAACATGCTTTTTATTGGATGATAAACACATTTTTCCAGTGATGCTACCACCACCATGCTTCACTGCAGTATTTATTAAGGAATAGGCAGTGGAAGATTTATACCATACTTTTTGCCCATTGACCAGAAAGCTCTATCCTGGTCTAATCTGACCACAAAACACTGCAGTTGAGTTAGTCTAATGCGTTCTGGCACAGCGCTTTCCTCCAAGTGCGTTGGTTGTCCGGCGACGTTGCACTGGTGGCAGTTCAGAAAAAGAGGCGCTGTCTGGCTGCATATGAGTCAGAGGAGGGATGTGTGTGTTCACCATCGTAGTGTCAGGGAGAATTGCATGTGATTGGGGACAATATGTATGGGTTGAGTGATTGGGGGGATCCAAACTGGGGAGAAAATGGGTAAAAATCCTAAAAATGGCTTTTAAAAAACCCTCAATGATCCCTTTTAAATGCATTGATGTGTTGTACAGAGGAAGAATGACCAATTGTGTCACCGTCCAAATATTTAATGAACCTATGGATTCTTCCACTTTTCATTGAGCAAGATTTTGATGAAGTATTCATTCTTTCTTAAATACACTTTCCTTGTATTTTTATAGCCCTAAAAACTGCTCTGTTACATGACCCCCATAACATTCAGTGACTGTAACTGTACTGCATTCGCATTTTATATCCCCAATATTGATTTTGTCTCATTCCCATCCTCTGCGCTGTCCTTATACGAGGCAAATTGCTCTCTAAAACTAAAAATCCTGTGCTGGGATGGGGGAAGGGTTTGAACACATATGATAAATCAATTTCAATTATGCTGTAGGCAATAAATAATATTCTAATTATCTGGCTGAAGCATTTAGCAGTTCAGCAATGGCATTTTATGGCTCAGCATTCCAATAGCGCAGCGCACAGGCTTAAATTTGATACATTGTAATGTTCTACGCAAGCAAGTCTTACTATTCACCATGCCTTGCTAAAATGAATCAGATAAGGGGAAAGTTCAAATGAGCGAGCTGGGACATGCATGCCAGCAAATGGACTTGCAGTTCAATAGTTCTTTCAAATGGAAAGGCGATTGGAGCCTGCTGCAGTGGTCAGCAACAAAACCATTAATGTCTTTATATGCATGTGCTACAACCGCGTTCCATTTTAAAGAGCCTTCCTCTGTAACTTAGAGATCATGGGCACTATATTGCATTCTGCTGACCCTCAAGGTTAAGAAGCAGCCTGGCTATAAAAAGACCTTGTTTGCTGGACAGGACAAAGCTCTCTGCCCCCTGTTAGGACCCAAACCGACTCTCAAGTTCTGCCCAGTCCTGTACCTTAATACATGGAAGTGCTCAGCTGCGGGCATTAAGCAGTAAACAGCCTTGGCTGCCATTTGAACTGGATCAAGTGTTGAGCCCATGTCCTCGGGTGTTTATTAGGTCTTGGGTGTTAGCCGGTCATGTAAGAAGTGCTATTTTGTCTTGCTCTCTACGGAGAGATGCACACTCCTCCTAATCCCAGGCTCCAATTTAAGGACTTCCTGTTTTGAAGCGCAAGAGAAGCAACAGTATCAGCTCTCATGTGACCATGCACATGGACCCAGATCACTATGGGCAGATAAAGCCACATACCAGAGAAAAGAAAAGTGAAAATTGGCATTCAGCTACTCTTGCGATGGCTTGGGTAAAATAAAGAAAATGTCATTGGCTATTTTTTAAACCAATACGCTACATGCATATATCATTGTTCATACAAGCCTTTGAAAAAAATGCTAACGCCTCCTGATTTTCTTCATGGCTGCATATTTGTCACAGTGAATCAAATCTTCCAGACCTTTCTTTTAGGTTCTATGAACAATTCTTTTTGGAGAAAGGTGCTCCAACATGCAAATCCCCTGGATTAAAAAAGTAACCCGTAGGTTACACATTTAGCCAGTAAACAGCTGAACAAAATCCATCACATCAACACGCTTGAACATTTGTTTTCATTTGTCAAAAATCTTTGTATTCAGTGCATCACTTTTCTCAGTGTAGTCCTGGTCGCAATGCCTCCGTCCCACAAATCGCCTCATTGAGCATATATTGCTCACACACCGTAACATTCCGAAAGGCAACCAGAGCATGCAAACAAGGTTTTCATTCATTCAGCTGACACTAGTGACAGGGATCTCTCTCTGGGGTCCGAGCCCACGTTCCTGTAGCCACTATGAGTGCCTCAGTGTGGCCAGTGAAGCAGCGTGGCAACAGACGGCGAGCTCGCGGAAAGCCCGGCATCAGCAGAGGAAGTGCAGGTGACCCTGCAAGGCGACAAGCTGCTCAGAGCGGCCGGTGCACCCCTCCTCCCTCTCCCTCTGTCATCTGGACCTGCGGAGCGCAGGATTAGACCTGGATCCTCACCAAAGCCACAACCTGAGAGAGGAGCAGAGACTTGCACTGTGTGTTCCTCTCTCTGAATGCCGGCCTGCAGCAGCTCATCAAAGTCCACGTACAAGACAGAAGCTGTTCACAACCTCTCCCTACTACAAAAATAGCACACCGTAGAGCAGAGCTGGAGGAAGTGGAGGGAAGGTGTACTTAAGGGGGAAAAGTAAAGTGAAAATGGAGACAAAAATATACTTGAGTGAAAGTCAGAAAGTACATTTAAATATAGTTAAGCACAGAAAGGCAGAAGGTCAATTTTTTAGGTAATGTTTGATAACACAAAGACGAATTCACATACATTTGTGTTCAGAGGTTTACATGCACTCATCATAGGCATGAACAGTCATGGCAGTATAGGGTTTTCAATAATTTCTTTGACCTGTTATTTTGCTGGGGTGAAATGAGTGAACACCAGGCATCTTTAATAGAAAAAACTTTAAATCCTCAAAGTCTTAATTTTCGGGGAGTTTCTGAAAGGAACGTAGGGTCACAATTATTTGGATTCAGCTGTTCCATGGTCATTCTTTAGGCAGTTATAAAAAATTCATTTACTTATCCATCACGTCCAGAGATCTATAGTAGCAAAGGTTTTCTCCTACTTACACTTTTACTTTGTTACATTCTTTATGTGCTGCATCATTACTCATGACAGTTTAAAAAATGGTACCAATCATTTTAAATCCATATTATCACCTCCAGAGCGGTGAGAACACTAACACTAGAGCTTTGTTAGTTTATTTCCAGATGGAAGAAGAACCACCAGAAGAAACACCATCTTCACCACCTTCAAATACTAGTATGTGGCCTAATGGCCTGAGATCTTTTAGCTGAAACCCCTCAAGACAGACATGACCGCCAGATTCACTGTAAACTCATTGCCTATGAGTGTCTATGCCTGTTTAGGTTTTTACTGAAAAAATAACTATTATAAAAAATTACATTTTTCATCAAGGCCACACCCCCTATCTGTCTCAAATCCGAATGCAGATGTTTTGATCACTAAACAGATACAGAAAATGGCCTTCCTCACACCCCTAGACTTTTACCTACAGTAATATGTTGTCCAACACTGAATGGAGACAGTGTGTGTTCTGCTCTATGCATGGCCTATATGTAACAGCCAGACTGAACACAGTGATGTTCTCAGGAGGCATAGATTGCAGGGGCCACATAACATTACACAAGAATGGGTGACCCTGGATGTCCTATTAGACATGCTGCAAGGCTGCATCTCCATGCCGTGTGTGTGTGTGTGTGTGTGTGTGTGTGTGTGTGTGTGTGTGTGTGTGTGTGTGGCTGCTGCAAGGCTAAAACCTCATCCTGTTCTACCTCTCAATAATGCATGATTAATTAGAAGACTCTGAAATAGGACTAAGCCAAAGAAACTGGAGAACGAGAGGGAACACTGTTCCAGTAGGGAGAGTAGACACATGCGCATGGGCCACACACACAGACACACACGTACAGTGAAAATAGCTGGGTATGTTCAGTGTGTGTTTCAGTGGGGTTACAATGCGGAAAATAAAGACCACCGTGAGATGTTACCCTGCCGGGTGGGTGTTTTTGCTGCTGCTGAATGATGATTAAAATCTGATAGTTTATCAGAGTTCAAAGAAATAGCAAAAGCCCCCATTTACTCTACACAATGCATTTACTCTACAAAAAGCTGTTGACGGATCATTTTCCTAGTCTCTTTGACATGGCACACAAACGTTGATGCTCCTCAAACAACTGACAAACCCAGTTTGTTTAAATGTGATTATTAAGATGTCCTGGAAGTGAAATGGTCTGGCAGGCTGAGATAAGGCCGCAGAGCAGACCAAAAACATTTTCCTCAGTCGGATACAAATTATTCAACCATGTGCTTTTCTCCTGACACTGGTTGCTGGAGGAGAAACTAAGAACTAAAGGAGAAAGTTTATGACTTCCAGCACAGTGCTCTTTCCATTAACGCTGATGAGCGATACATTCATTATATCCTCTCATGCATGCTGTCCACACCGTATGTTCAAAGGTTTGTTGAGACCTGCTAATCCATAATTTCTTCTGAAATCAAGGGTGTTAGTAGAGTGTTTGTCTCGCCTCTGCTGCAGTAGATGCATCTACAGCTTCCGAGAATGCTTTACAGTAGATATTAGAAAACTTGGATATGTTTTTGAGTGTTTGATTGCATTCAGCCTCAAGGTGTTTCTGCACTTTTTCCAAATACATGAGTCCACACCCAGGACTGATTCTGGGCTTATTTGGAGGAGGGTCTCATTATTACTGGTTTGCCTCCACACAGAAGAATTCCATTTGAACGGTGGATTGATGGCCCAATTTTGAATGTCCCTTTTCTGCACACATTTTACAAAATGCTAGGTCCTAGGTTCATCCATTTATTTCCTTATTTTCCTAGGATGCAAACACTAAAGCAGCGAAGAAAAGTGCTTTCTGGAGTCATGGCGTTTCACCATGCAGTGAAAATACCTGCAAACAAGGAGCCATTCTCACAGTAGAAGGTTTTCAGCCATGCATGTGATATGTCGAAGCGGTCACGTGACAAAATTAACCAATCACGCAACCCCACACACTGCGACAGGAATAGATAGCTTTCACACCTGCAGCGTGTTCATATAATTTACATATTTTTAATTAGCATATTTTGAAATCCAGTTTAATTCACACATTTACTGACTACACTATGATTGCAGCTGAACATTTACTTTTGGAACATGTACATTTACATGTATGGCATTTAACCTACACTCACATTCAGAACAATTTACCTTGGTGTAGTGTGGTGTACTTGCCCAGTTGTGATCACATCACGTGTGTGTGTGTGTGTGTATGTGTATATGTATGTATGTATGTATGTATATATATATATATATATATATATATATATATATATATGTATGTGTATGTATGTATGTATGTATGTATATGTGTGTATGTGTGTGTGTGTGTGTGTGTGTGTATGTATGTGTATTCCAGGAACTTGTTCAAAATAAAAATGTTCACATAACGTTCTGCTAACCATACATTACTACCTGGGATGGCACTGCATTACACTCCTAAAACAAACCTTACTTTATGGCAAATGCTTTTACACAGCAGTGATTAAGCGTGACTAGGGTAATTCTGCTTAGTATTTGCAGTGTTCTGGACATTTTTCCTAAAAATAGGAAGCACGTAGGCTAAAGAGTCATGCAGAGACAGACACTAGCCTGACATGACTTTGGCTCTCTGAAGACTTTGTTTTCCTCTGTCTTCAGGATGAAATATTCATACTCACCGTGGCACTGTTCAGCGCCGAAGCCTCACTCAAAACAGATGGCTGTGTAGAGCTGAAAAATACTAAGAGTTTTTGTGCTAGAAACACAAAAACACCCATAAACACACACTTTGGAACTGACGGCTATTTTTAGAGATAAAGCAAAGCAGATGAGAACAGAATGTGCAGTTTTACAAATTTCACACCCGCTCCTTTTGGAATGCTAACAAGGGACGTGCTGGCACAAATTAGAGCGGTTAGCCTGGCTCATTTGCCACATTTGGTGGCACGCTGAATGACTGAAACTTTTTTTTGCTCAGGGAATTGCGTATTGTCTGTCAGAAAGTGTCTGAAGAGTTTCTGTGGTACTTTGAAAGCTAGAGCTGACAGAGCTGAGGTACAGGTTTCTAAGGGCTGTGTTTGCTTTGGGCTGAGCCATAGCACAGCGTTGCCATGAGGAAGTGTGAATATGAAGCACAGGGAGGCTTTAAAGTGATTCTTTGACTTCCCATTCGAGCCTGTACCGTCACTGATGAATGGCTTTTCACAGTGACGTGGGAGCAGTCAGCATGGCCCCGTGACATTCTTAGTCATTCTCGGCTCCACGGGACCCAGATCAGGTCTTGGAGTGGGAACCCTTAAGAGATGGCATGATGTCACTATTTTTTGTATCAATCCTGAAATCTTGCTTATTTTCTTTAGACACCTCAAAGCCCTAAACACTTTACTTAAGCATCTAAAATATGACAAAAAATATGATGATCAGGAAACCAAATGGTTCTATATAGAACCATGATGTCTCAAAGAACCCTTTTGATGCCTACATGCCTGGTTTGCCTGGTTAAAGAGTTCTACATTGATGAAAGCATTGGTGGAAAATCTTAGATTTCTTGCAGACTGTACATTTTCTACTGATATTGCATTTTCATGGATATCAATGTGCCAGCTCTAGTAGCTATGTACCACTCCTAACATGCTTCTAGACACCAAAACACAATTTCTTTTAGAATGACTTAGGGGATCGTAGCAGTATAGGTCTTGCCCAATAAATTGTACTGGTGCGACGGGGTGTGCTGGGATATCAAACCCAGGTCTAAAACTGGGACCCAAAATTGAGGTGCCATTTGTGAACCACTGATATGTAATATGTAAAGGTAAAGACCGTTTTAAACATAGGTCAAGTTTTGTCCCACAGAAATCACTCAACCCTGTTACCTGAGCTTAGACAATGCTTAGACGCACTGCTGACCAATCACATGATGTGTTTTATCAAACAAACTGTTAAACAGCCTTCACAATGCAATGGTAAATGAGCATAGAAAAATGTGCCAGAGCTCAAGTCTGCAAACATCCGTCAGAGGAACTCTGAGAGGAACAACAAACACCTCAAAGCGACTCTTTAAGAATCCAAGAACCTTTTTAATATTCTAACAAAAACTTTTCTATTTCTAATATCCTACACTGACAGGCTTCCAGATAATATCCAGCTGTCATTTGCTGCACTTTGAAAGGTCTGCACAGCATGGGGTTAAAATTCAATACATTGGGTCAAAGTTCACAGAGCAGCAAACAGCAGCCTCCACTCAGCTGAACCATCACAGTTATAATGCAGCAGCATTACAGTGCTTCTTTATTAACCTCTATATTGTGATATGCAATAGAAACTCTCCTCACTTTATTTTTCATAACTATACTATAAACATCTGTCTAAACTCCACTGGCTTCCTGTAGCAGCCTGCATCAGATATACAACCATGACGCTGGCCTACACAGCCAAAAATGGTCCAGCTCCTCCCCACCCAATGGCAATGGTCAAAAATCGATCTGTGCTTCAAGCCGGCTTATCTTGACCTACCATCTCTTCGGACACATGACAAGACAAGAATCCAGATTGTTCTCTGTCCTGGCAACAGAGTGGTGGAACGAATTCATCCTGAGAGTCCGAACAGCAGAATCACTTTCTATCTTTAAACTAAAGACCCACCTATTTTGAAAGCACTTAATGAAGCAGCAATTTCGATTAAAGTTTTTATTGCATTTGCACTTGTCTTGTTCTTCTTTACAGGTTTTACATAGTTTAAGTGTAGAGTTTAGTAATCTCTACACTTAGGCCCTAGGAATTGAGGAATTGTGTATTGCTTGCAAATTGTTGCGCTAGTAGCTTTGGAGTGGACGATTAGGCACTTTTGTAAGTCACTCTGGGTATGAGTGTCTGCTAAATGGCTTTAATGCAAGTGTGCATGTTCATAGATAAAAGAGAGAGAAGAATCAGGGTGATAATAATGACTGGTCCATGTAGCTGCCTGTGTATGTACATCTATTAAGACAATTTTAGGACCTTACACTCATTAATACACACAGATCTCAGCTCTGTCCAAAACACAGCAGTATAGTCTTTACACACAGTAACAGTGTGTGTGTGTGTGTGTGTGTGTCTGTGAGAGAGGAAAAATAGAAATGGAATGACTGTGACAGTATTTATTTATTTACTTTAATGAATGGAATGTCTTTACAGGGAAACTCAACTGGACATTGTAACAACCAGTTGGACAAATGAGCTCAAAACTGGTCCAAAACCAGACATTCAGCAAACCTAGTAAGGGAGTAACGCAGACACAGCCTGCAGAGTAAAACAAGTTCTAGGTTTAACAACGTAAATGAATCTGCTACACGTGGCCTACTAAACCAATGACTGTAGAAAACATGGCCAGTACAATGATTCTCTAAAGTGAACAAGCCATAGCTGAGAGTCTAACGCTTCTACTAGATGGTTGCAGTTTGATTTGTATCCCCATATGTTTCAATGACAATATGAACCATTTTCCATCTTCTTTTTCTTATCTAAACTGTTTTTCCATCTCCAGTGTCCAATTCCAACAGCTAGTCTTTTTTTTATTTTCCTCCAGAAATCACTTATTCTGATATATATCGTAAGAAGGCAGGGTTAGATCTAGGAATGAAGTGACTGACAGCCTTGGCTGGAAGCGTCCATTTGTAGGATCTTTGTTCATTTCATGGAGCGACTGAGTTGTAGTAACACTTGGGGGGGGGGCAAAAAAATCCAGTTACTGTTACCTAGTTACTCATTTTAGCTATTGACATTGATATGCCTGATATGGGTAGAAATTACCCCAAAAAAAAGCTTCCATAGCACCATAAGTGTTATTACAAACTTCTATTATCAAAGAATAGCCCACCCATTTGTACAGAAGTCCCAGTACTTACTTAGTCTGTAATAAGCCTTTCTGAATTAAGGGGTTAATTTTGGCTAAATGGAAAAAGTGCTACATGGTACAACCGTGAAATCACCCATGTAACTACACACATTTATTGTGTGCATGAAAACTTAAGTGTAAGACGGCGGAAAATAAAATGAGGAAAGGAAGCAGGATGTGTGAAATGGCACAGTGTGAGGAAAGCTATTTTTCATCTGCGGTTTCTGGCGAGGTTGAAAAGTTCAGCAGATATGAGCAGGCAGAAAAGAAAACACAATCACCCTCGCCACGCATGACTAACTGATGGAAACACACAACAATGGCATTAGAGTTCCAAAGCATGCGGAACTGTGGCGCTGTACGTTTCCACAACCTCACAAGTCGGTGCATAGAGATGGGATGGACCGGAGCAGGCCCCTCTTCACTGCCTCCCTGTCCTGGGAGAAAAGAAATAATTACTTTATAAGGGCGAGTCGAGACAAAAAGGGGTGTAATTGAACGTGCAGATGAAAACAAAGCTGAGAGGACCGTGTTCTCTTGCAGCAGACCCTCCATTCTTCATAAATCTCACAGTGACATTGACATTTTCCTCAGCGCCAAGGCTATGGTGATTAGTTTCCCTGCCTCACGTGTTCACGTGTCCCCACACACATTCACGCACTGCATGAGTTCTCATCATGCTCAAATCCAGAAGGACAAACTGGAAAAGCTTTCGCAGACGAAACCACCCATCGGTGTGTCAAATGAGCTTATAGGAGGAGATCATCTCTCAGCTCAAGGAAACTTCAAACTACAATCTGCCCAAAATGGTGTTCTCAATGTCAGTTGTGATTTTCGGAAGGCCCGACTGACCTATCCACAGATGTGTTTATTCAAAGATAGTCAACTGTTACCTGGTTAGACACGTTTGACAGAAGGCTGGCATTTAATTCATTTCATGTGTGAGAAATGATGATGCACAGTTCAGTTTGATATTCATTTCAAATAAGATTATTTTGTATGTGTGGGAAAGATCACATCCAACACACATGATTAACTACTGTTTATTATAAGATGTGAAATACAGCATAAAAGACTATTTTACAACTGTCTCTAAACTGGCCTAAATGATAATAATAAAAAACATTTTCTTAAGAAGATCTTAAGAAAACAATGAAGACTTTCTTAAGAGAATATTTGAGAACTTAAGATTTTTTGGAGAACGGCTTTTTAAAACATTCTCATCAACTTTTTATTGAGGTTTAGGTTGAGGTATAGGTTTTTGCTTAGGAAAGCTTGTGTGAATCCAGCCCCTGGTCAGAAACACACAAACAGCACACATAGTATTTGGTTAAATGTCCATTTAACCAAATATTAGGTGTGCTTTAACCAAATATTAGTGTGTGTGTGTGTGTGTGTGTGTGTGTGTGTGTGTGTGTATAGTTAACCCCTTAAACAGCCTATGTTGGTAATATATTACCAAAGAATGACTGAATAATACACCTTAGTGTGTAATAAACTTTGCATTAAGGGGTTAAAAGACTGGATGACATGTTCAGCACCAGTGAATTAATAATCTAAGTGTGTATATGTATCATTCTGACCCTTTGTATAGGGTGGACCTTGTCTCAACCCCTCAAAAATGTGAACTTTTTTTTGGTATTAAAGATATTCACTCATTCTGCCCCAGAAAAGAAAAGTAGAAATCACTGAAAACCCAATATTGCCATGACATTCATGTCTGTGGTGAATGTATGTAAACATCCAACCACAATGATACAGTCAAAATAAATATCATTTGAAATTACACAATAAAAGTCTAGGTACTTTGTTCAAAAACAAGGATGAGTAGGATCCTTTCCAGCATTCCATGAACCTTGTCCTCCCTAGTAACACTTGGCACTGTCCAGCGAGCACAGATAGGTCAAGCAGAAGCCATTCTAGTGGAGGCCTTTGGTCATATTCAGTCGTGTTTATGATTGTGTACGTGATTGGCATTGAGGCGTAGTGGAGGCATGCGCTAATTATTAACAGGGTGGTGTGTAGTGCAGGACGCCAAACCGGACATTGCCCTTCTAGTGTGACCTCAGGCTGAGGGCGGAGGAGTAACCTTGTCTACCCAGCATGCAGGTCAGACCGGGCTGACTGAATTGACCGCTCTCCTATGCAGGATATGTGTGCCCTCATGCATGACTAACGCCAAAGAGAGAGAGGAAAAACTGGTTAATGATAAAGCCAGTGTGCACACATGAGCAGGACAAGATTCCAAAGCGTGGACTTTACCATTCTTAGGACTCCCTTAACTGTGATTGGAGGAGGCGTAAGGATGTGTGTAAACGAGGGAAAAACAGAATGTACAGAATGATGAGTGGAACAGCACTCGAAAGCAAACAGTGTTATTGATCTGCCTATTGAGACTGAGCTTAGCAAAATAGCAGATGAGGAGATTAGCTTGTTTTGTTTCTCCATGTAAGAGTATGAGGCCTGGAGGGATTGAACCGTCCATATTGATTAGAATCTAATTGATAACCAAATCTGGTTATGTGTGTTCTTCAAACTGTGTACTGAACTGTAGCTTTCTAATGACATTCATGTGTTTATAAAGCTTTGCCGCTCTCAGAGAGAAATGCATACAGTATTTTTGTGGTGAACTGTGTGTGTGTGTGTGTGTGTGTGTGTGTGTGTGTGTGTGTGTGTGTGTGTTTGCAGTGTTGCCCATCACAGCTTGAGGCCTGCTTGTGTAATAAGCACTTTAGCAAAGGTCACTGTGTAGGCTGAAAATCATAGAGCGTTACTGCGGTGTCTTGTTTACATTGTTGTACCATGAAGACCGGTTCAAGAACTTTCTTAATACTGTAGCTTACTGTACTTACATACAGTACTATGCTAAAGTCAAGGGTTTACCTTTCTTTTAGAGTTTCCGGTCAAAACAGTTTTAACCTTTCAACCTTTAAGTACAAGGTACTCCTTTGTGAGAGAGTGTTCTCAGGTGTGAAAAAAAACAAGCGCCTCAAAACTGGAGGTAACCCCTTAAACAGCTTGGGGTATGCTGGTGGGCTGAAAGTGTCATTACAAACTTCTATTACCAAAGAATAGCCCCGCCAGTTTGTACAGAAGCCCCTGTAGTTACTGAGTAATACACCTTAGTGTGTAATAAGCCTTGCTACCTTAATGGGTTGAAGGGGTTATCTTATAAAGATGCTCGAAAAGGGACTCCTAATGACCTTGCAAGACCTGGTAGATCCCCAACACTGAACCCTTTAGATCAAACATTGAAGAAAATCAAGCTCCAATATAAACTTATAACATAAGTGTCTTTATCTGTTCTTCCTCTGTGGGTCTGACAGGATGTGGAGCTGACCAGGAAGGCCTTACTGGGAAAAGGAAACAAGACAGTCTGTTAGAAAGAAGAAAATCTGATCAATTAAACTATTGTTCTCAGAACAACGGACTGTCCACCCCAAAGTCCAGACCCCAACATTAGTAGATGTGTTTAGGATTATTTGGATGGTGAGAAGCAAAAAAAAAAAAAAAAAAAAAAAAAAAAAAAAAAAAAAAAAATATATATATATATATATATATATATACACTCCTAGACTGGACATTAGCAGTGTATAAAAATCTCTCAGCAAAAATCCTAAAAACTAGTCTCCTGAAAAAACGGCAGCTGTATTGAAAGTAAAGGATGAACATATTAATACTGAAACATCTGATATTATATTTAGTTTCCCTCATGCTTATATATGGCACTTAATGTCTGTTTTGGCCAGAATTGGTGATCTTTGACTTCTCTGCCAAGCTGTTTGGAAGACTAGATTACAGTAAAAGGCAACATACAGTAACACAAGCTGTGAAGCACTGGCTGAGCATTGCACAGAGCTGTGTGTCTTAACAGGCAGCTTTCGATTCAGTTTTACAGTTTGCAGTGCTCGAGTTCCAGAATGGCCTCTTATGACCATTCATTAAAATCAGGCAGAATGGAGTGCATGATGTTTCTGGGTTGGTAAAGGCCCTTAATAGGGATGGGCTCAAAGGCTGTTGCTTAATTTGTGAGCAGAGCTATTACATTAACACAGCCTTATGCTTCCATGGTCATTCTTACGGCTGCTTGAAAATGTATTAGATCTTCTGCACCCCCCCCCCTCCCCCCCCTCTCTCCATTAAAAGAAAAGGAAAATCTCCAGAGAGTGAAGAAGATGAAGGTGCTGATTCAGCCTATATGACAGGTCCAGCTCTCCATTACAGCATTACTGTTCTTTTTGTGCTTTCTACACACTTGCCCTGCCTATCGGCTTTCTCCTACACTCTCTGTAATCACCTGTCAGCGAAATTTAGCTCGGGCCTCTCTTCTCATTGCGTATGCAGTATCGCGTGCCTGCCGTAGGTGTGTGTGTGTGTCTGTGTTCACACGGTGTGTCATTCCGCTTCATTCCATAAACAATGCGTCTTGTTTGAAATCATAGTCATATTCCATCTGACTGCTTCGTTTTTTATCTCCAGGTGACAAACAAAACACTGTGATTAATCTCCAGGCAGCCGAACACCCCAGACCTCTCATCTTCCTCCTGTTGTTTCTTCTCCCCCTTTCTTCTGCCTTGTAACAAAGAATAAATCTGATTCATTAAAGCAACGCGAGCAAGCATTCAGTCGACTGCCTTTTCCTTACTGTTTCAGTCTGCAGAGGACTAAGATCATCTTTAGCGATAGTTGCCATGGCTACGCCACTCATGTATAAGAGGTCTTGTTGGCATTGCTGAGGCTGAGAGATGATAAACAGGCGAGCGTGGTTCGAACTTAATGCCCGTTTTGCCTCTGCTTGCTCTAAACAACGCTATGGAAACGGACCAGCTTTTAAAAATAATCTAGCATAATCTAATGAACCTCTCAGACTCAGGCTCCAAATGCTTTAATAGACTCAAAGTCTTCCCTTCGCAAGTCCATCTACATTAGAGTCGTGTTCACTGGCCGCCTGTCCACTCAGTGCACTCGCCCTGGTGGAAAATTACCTCTCACACACACCCCGGCCTCACCTTACCTTCACACACCAGACACACATTTCCTAAGGCCTGTTACTCGGAAAGCGCAGAGAAAACAATGGAAAATGAGTTATTATGAATGGAAATTCATGAATGTTGAAAGCCCTATTAACTTGTGTTAACAAAACATCCTATCCACACTGAACACAGTGCATAGAAGAAGCACTTCAACCCATTCCCAAGTTTGTTACTTCTTAAGACCTATTTTTTTCAACGATAATAATGGAACACAACGCATACTCAAAGCTTCCCTAGAATGATAACTGCATGTTCTTTGGCATAGCTCAATGATGACAGTTAATGGCATGACAGTGACTGTTTTGTAAGGCTCTCCTGACTTGTTATATTTGCACCCGAAAAATGTCCATAAACCCAGCCTACTAGTAAAAGTCCACTAGCGAGAGTCCTAGTCAGAATTGTTCAATAACACAATGCCAACCTCTGGAGAAAAACGCATTGTTGATACTGGTGAACAGCACATCACACAACTGGGCCTTGTGACCACGGCTTTTCCTGGGTTGGTGTCTGCAGAAGGGGGGCTCAAATCCGGCACATGATGAAGCAAAAGCTTGTGGAGCAAAACAGGATCTGCACTAGGCTAAACGCTAAGACTAGCCTTTCACCATCTCTTCTCTCCATGATCTGCTACCTTGAAATCAGACAGGACTGTCTCTGTGATCTATCAAACTGGAGCTAAACACACATCAGAAAGGGGGATCAAGACTTGAGAAAATCAAACATGAGGAAGCGAGTGGGGCTTCAGCTTGCTAACAGCACATTGCAATGAGAGGACACAATGAGAGGACTTAAGAATACTTTGTGTTTTTGTTACAGTGTTTAAACCATGCTATTATATGTGGCTTCTGCAAGCCTGTTGTAGAGTCTTAAATCAGGCAATTGGAGGCAGAGCTTTTATTAAAGCAAACATTTTGTAAATAAAATCCAGTGATAGTCTATTGAGAGGTACAAACTGTGGAAGGTGGAAAAAACGCAAGCCACACCTCCATGTTTTGTTTCTTAAAAGTTGCTTTGTTGCTTAGTGTTATAACTTTCAGTTAGCAAGCAATTGTTCTGGTACTGAAGGTATAGACAGAGTTCAACTTGGTGGGTGTTACCAGCTAGAAAACTTGGTACTGCTAGCAACATTAAACTAAACTACAAAAAGCTGCACTTTCTTTATGCCATGCCACCGATCCCTCCACTAACACAGCTGCCACTGTAGGCCCGACTTTCCTTTCAAATTGATTCATAAACACAGAACAAAAAGGTCATGACATCAGCTCATTGGCCGGTTTGAGGTAAAGCTTCAACCCACGGCTCTGGAAGGGTCCACAAAAAAGGCACATCAGTTTTAAAAAAAAGCACAGTGTGAACACATCACACCAAACCAACATTCTGCTTTATAAGTCTTGTATCTCCAGTGCAAAACTAAAAAAGCTGAAAACACTAAACAGACAGACCGACTATGTTTGGGATGAAGAGGGAAACTGTGTACAGTACATTTTTGGTGAACCCTTCCATAAGGTTGTTAGGGCTTTTTCACACCTGCACTTTTAGGCCGGACCCTGGTTTATTTTCATCCTTGGTGGCTCTCATAGCCAGGCATTAACCTGGTTTATTGATGCATATACTAACTACAGCTATGAGCAAACTTCATCCATATTAAACTGCACATAAATATGCCATAGTCCAGAACACAGAACCTTCTTCCTGTATTTACTTTTTTACTCCCGCCAGGTTCTCAGGAGAGAACCTTCTCATGTGATTTCGGTGCGCTTGAATTTTCCCCTGTGTGAAGTTCCAAGTTTACTAACTCATTAACTTAATAGGACCAGAGCAAACAAACTATAGGTGTGAAAACACTCTTAGAGTGAGAATTAGGAGCAGGTCCAGCAGGTTCTAGGTATTTAAGGGATTACACCAAATAATTAGCTTCCAGACAATGGCTAAAGTAGCTCTATACAAATCCATACTAAATGGGTATTAAAGTACAGTAGTACTTCCGAAATGTGCCTGAAAGATAATTAAAATACTGTAGATAATAGGTAGTTCTACTGTGTGAGAAAACAATAAAAATATAGTATAATATAAACAGATTGATTGAAGTTATTTCTAGTGAAAGTCATTGAAACAGGTCAAAGTTGTGTGAAACATGTACACGTTTCTCCAGACTGATACTGAGATTATTTTCCACATTTTTAAGGAAGCAAGGATTATGATACATTTCCATTTCCACTTTTTTCATCAATTCTTTGATTCATGGTTGTGTGTGTGTGTGTGTGTGTGTGTGTATATATATATCTATGAATATATTCTGAAGTGGCTAAACATAAGTCTTGACATGAAACCCAACACCCAACAGAGTGTGGTACTTTATACGAAGACCATAGCATAAACATGTGCTGTACTGGTTATTAAATACCCTCAACACCCGATCCAAATATAGAAATAGATGGTTTCCATGAAACATAAAGCGATTACGTTATGATGAACCTTCAGTGACATGTTCTAGCTTCCATTTTTACTCTTCACTGCTCCAGGGAGGTGCACTCGTCCTGCTATAGACACTTTTTTTATATATGTGGCAATGTAGCAGAAATGTCTCCCTACACTCTTCAGAATAAAGGTGCTACAAAGCATTTATTGAATGAGTGCAACTGTATATTTGAGTGTATTACAATGATAATATATTGTTATATGTGGTCAGCATGCTCTAAAACCATGAATAGAATGTTTTAATGTGTAATATACATGTACTATATATGTGTGTATATATATGACTTTTGTTGTGTATGGGTTAGAATGGCCAGTGTCAAACAGCTTAAGCTGGTCAGAGCAGAACATACACAGGTCACTGTGCTACTGCTTTTGAGTTTGTACTAACAACATTCCAGGCTTTTGGCTGTGGACTGTAAGTGAGGCAAAGCCCTCTTTCAGGCGTTTCATTGGTAAACACCAGCCCCGGGGGAAGGCCCAATTGGAACCTGCTTTAAAGTACACATCTATCACAGGGTTGTTTTTCTCCTTCAGCCGGCTCAACCTTCCCATAAAAGAAGAGCATTCTGAGTGCTGAGGCCTACTGCCTGATGGCAGGAGACACCTGACACTTCCCTAATTCATTCCATACAATTTCCTTTCAATATCCCCACATGTGAGATTGCCCAGAGAGCGAGCCAGCGTGAAATCAGTGGCTTCATTGCACTGAACTCGTATCATTAAACAGTGCGAATGGCCTCATAAAGCGGACATATTTGAAGTGTGACGTGTTGTAAAATGGCTTCAGATTCCCTGAGTTCTTTTATTGCAAAAATGTCTAATCTGAAAATGAAGCATTTTATCACTTCCTATCTCTCTTTTCACTGCCAAAGTGTGCAGGCTTATTTGAGGGATGGCCTAAATGTGCACAAAATGAAGAAGAAGAACAACAACATAATGTACATTTAAATCTCATGTGTCGTTCTGGTGCTCTTTGTGTCCGCACCTTTAAATTGCATGTTCCATCTGCATTGGCAGCTCTCCACTGTTGAGTCAGTGGCATACTGGAAACGCTTATGTGGTGTCTTCTGGGCCCCTGCTACTAAAGACACTCACACCCCTGCAGCGGGCCAATCTGGAATCTATCTCACCTTTCTCTACCTGTTGTTTCTGCCCACCATGACCCATACATATTTACTGCAAACATGTCAGAGAGCGTTTCTCCTTTCATGCGACGGCTTACAAGGACAGCGGGGGAAGAGAGCGAGGAGTACGGGGATTGCATAGAAAACCATGTTGTCGTCGTCACACAAAAACCTTGCATCTCCAAAAAAGGCAACTTTACATGAGAAGGAAAAAGCCTTCTTAATTCCAATTAAAAAAAAAAGGTTTCATGACTCTTCATTTCTATTGGTCCATAACTCATGAAATGTAAAGAACAGCTGCCAGAGTCACGTTATATCTAAAACTGATATAACTACTACTACTACTAATGTTTCAATTCATATAGGGCTGTATTGTTTGACATTACATAGACTAGAATATAGATTATCCACACCTTAATGTATTTGTATTCCTCTGTAATACACTGTATATAGCTGATCAATTTTAGGTGTTCACAGATTAATCTCATTTTATACCTCATTTTATGCCCATTTCCTATCTGTTTTATACATTGTCCGATTTTACTTTTATTGTTTTATTTTTATCATAGTTAGTCATATTTTCTCATGGATATTTGTTAATAACATCAGCAAGCCATGACTGTTACAGCAAGACCTTCAGTTTAAAGGTCAAACTCTAAGATAATGTTGGCTCCCCATAGGAATTCTAATGCACATTAACACGTTCACATTAACAGTCTACATTACGCACAGGCTTGTAAAAGCTAAGCCATATGTTTTGTTTGAAGCTTGTAACAGAAAATAACTATATAAATATAAAATATAATATAACTATATAAATAAATATTTGGACAGTGGCATTATCTGTACACCTCCTAAGGTGGTTTGAAATCAAGCAATCAAAGTCTGTTGGAAATGTAGAATTTACCTAACATATTTCATTTAGGAATCCCAGCCATTCTTCCATTTTCATCAATCATGTCTCAACTGCTTTATTTCAGATCTACTGAGGTAGTGTACACAAGCAACATTACAAAAATTTGCGGTCCAAATACTTATGGACCTGTGTATTGTAGTTTGTATAAAAAAGTTGGTTTAGTTTAGTCTTTCAATAAAGAACAGTCAGGGCTGTTTTCCATTTCTAACAATCCTGACTATGCAGCATTATTGACAATTCCAGAACTGTGACGTTTCTGTCACCCAAACCAGGGGTCCTCAACAGCCTGACTTCTCTGAGTTTCTCTTCCATGGCATTGTTTCATATTGGTAGCATCCTGAAGTCCTAACCAATGGGAGACCTTGCTTGACTTTATGTACCATGATGCTCACAAACAAATCTTTATTAAACAATTTAAGTATCAAGATCCGGATCATTTTGCTTCCAACCAAAACTTAACAGCTTAAGTTCAATGACCATAATGACTTATTAGAAAGCCTTAAGGCTTCCCCACTGGTTAACAGTCCTGTATACTTGTCTGTTGTGTTTAGTGTGTAAAATATTTATTTTTAAAAATCTAAAATACAACTGCCTGCTTCACATTATGACAAAAAGTGAAAAACCTAGAAAAATGGAGGTACAAGGCTTTTATAAAGACAAATTCCTCGTACATCTAACATTCCTGGTGACAAAAGGTGGATCCTGATTCTTTCCAAAACCAAAACCAAAGTTCCTTACCAACAAAACAACTGACAAAAAAAATAGCTACAAACATTCCTAAGGCCTCTCCAAACGCAAAAGCTGCTGCAGTATGTGTGCTATCTATACCTTCAGAGAGGGTAGGTGTGGTTGCTTTGTGAGAAAGGCAAGGGTGTGACGCACTGCTGAGAGAATGGAAATCAGGTGTAGAAAAGGGAGGAGTAGAGGCTTGTTAGTTGTCTTAGGTTTGCGGTTGTCATGGTATAATGTGTTTAGAAGGAGGATCTCACCCTTTCTTTCACACTTTTCTCCACCACATTCATAATCAACCATTCGTAATCTTCTGACATGACCCCAGTACTGCACCCTACACGGCTACAGTTTGCCTGATCACAACATTTACTTCAATAATATGTTGTTGGGAATCTATTTAAGACAAGGCTGTGCGTGTGAGGAAACCGACCACCATTATAAATCAACCTGTTTTATACATTCCAGGCACAGAGGGAGCAAACCGATCATGTCTCACCAGCAACTAGCTTACTTTGTCAGCAGCCACTTTTACCCAGAGAGACTGATAATAAATAAACCAGACAGACGACTCTGTCCTCCCTCCCCCCAACCTCTAACACACACACACATGCACCCTCACTTTCTCCTCCTCTGCACTGTGAACGCTCATAACCCAACAAATTTATCCACCACTGTGCTGCCGAGTTCAAAGGCCTGCTTGGATTACAGTCGTCACTGTGCCATCAGGGCACTCGTCCAAGTCATAGGGCAGAGTCAAGAGGGAACGTGTTTTTTCACTATGTTTTATTGAGTCCATTAAATTAACCTTGTTTTTGGCATTTTCCAAACTATGTAAACCAATATATTCAATCAATGCGGAGCGGCCTAATCCAGAGAAAACTCTGAATATAAAGATTGAATATAATATGAAAAACTTATGACAATTTGTTTAAGGCACACAAATACTTCTCAAGTTACAGAAACATCTGTTATGTTCTCAAACTCTGAAGTAAAGACTAAAAAACGGTTCATTAACCAAATAAACATTAACTAAATAACAATGTAGCTGGAGCTGCTGATAGTGCTTGTAGGCTCATACAGTACAGTTAGCCTGAGTGACTGGTTAAAGTATTAATACTTTCACATTGCAATCTGGAGTGCCTTATAACAGCAAGACCTCACTGCACATGGCTTAAAGCCCAAACTTAAATGATACCAAGCTCATTTATGTAATGTGTGTGTGTGTGTGTGTATATATATATATATATATATATATATATATATATATATATATATATATATATAAGTCTGGGAGAGCCAGTCAGGAGGCTACTATGGCTGCCCTGGGTGAAACCTGGATTAGTCACTTTTGCACCTTCGTGTTCCTTTAAATGTCAGGGGGGCGTGGCCTAGTTCAGGAAAGCGTGGTGTCCCAGTCACAACAAGGCGGTGTCACGGTGACGGCAGGACTCTCCGCAGCCAATAGGTAAGGCCGAATCCACCCACCCACCCACGCAAAACACTCAAGGGCAGAATAAGATTAAAATGCGGCTGCAAAAACACTCCTTAACATCACTTTCAGTTTTACATTTTTTCTCGCTTTTATAATTTCCCTGCCCACTAAACCGCCCATGCCCTTACTGTTTAAAGTGTTTCAGCACTGCACTGAAATAAACCATTCAGCTACATCACATTTTCCAACCGCGGTTATTTCCGCTTCAGCAGTCATATTTTAAGACAGTTACACGGGTTTAGGTGACACCGAAAAAAAGGCCACAAGTACATTAAAAATGCGCAGCTACTTACAATATTTATGTTTTTCCTGGGTAGGCAGAGAAACGGTAACTCAGAGCCACCGTTGTAATGCACTCGCCGTTGATTGGTCTGAGTTTTCAGGGGGCGGATACTTTTCATAATTGGCATTAGTTTAAGCCAATGGCCGGGAAGAACGCATTGACTCGAACAGTGACGCAAGCCAAAAGGAGCCAATCGACGCTGTCAGCTGGGTGTTGACCTCCGAAACCGCATCACCGCCCACCACGGCTCCGCGGCGTAGGGTTTGGGTATAAAGCCGATTGTGGCTCTGGTTTAAAGGGCAGAGTGGTAAAACACTCCCGGGCAGAGGGGGGGAGTCGGATTGCCTGTTGAGAAGCAGATCAGCCCTTAATAGAAAAGGAGAAAAGAACAAAAAAAAAAAAAAGAAAGCAAGAAAGAAAAGAAAGCACTGACACTGTCGTAACTGGAATAAGACTCTCAGTCCTGTACTATTTAGGGTAGAAATCGCTGCGCTGGACGTCGACGTTGTCAAGGGATCTAAACGGTTGCTACGCGGATCCACCTCCTAAATGTGAGTACGAGACGAGCTTCTGCTACGATTTACGAGATAAACAGGTTTCAGACTGGTTAATGTGATTGACTTCTTCCAGTAACACCGCCGAGCCTTCTTCTTTTTTCTTTCGGTGGTCTCATTACCACCACCCCCCCCCTCCTCCTCCTCCCTCCCTCAAGCTAGCTAGATCCATTAGCGCTAAGTCCGTGTACGGAGAGAGAGACGAGCCAAGTGCGCTAACCTAGCTAGCGTTAGCTGGATTTCTTAAAAATATTAAAAGCAATTTCGTGGATTTTATTCTGGTTTTAAAGAGGAAAGCGTCTTGCTGAGCAGGTCTGTGGTGGGGTGTGCTTGACTGTAGGAACTGTGACAGATTATCTCGGCTCGTTAAATCCTCCGTGTAGGCGTCACCGAGCGGTCCTGCTAGCTAGCCGGGGTTAACGAAACCTGCTGGCCACGGTCCATTCGTGCTGCCTCTGTCCAGCGACGTGTCTGACTTCAAATAAAATAAAGTCCTCAGTTAACTTTCAAATAAGGGCAGGATTTAGTTCAGGATCTGGCTGATGGTTTGGCTGACAGCCCAGTCCACGTTTCTTTCTCCTTTGCAGTTTAGGTGAACCGCTAAAAGACGCAGCGATGAAGCCCCAATAGTAAACATTAGACAGCGACATGGCTAGCTGAATTCTGACATCCCAAACCTGCGTGTCCTCCCATTAAAACATCGAAGAGCATCGATGGCATAAATCATAAGAAAAAGCTCCACCAGCGTTATGAAAAATAACCTGTACTGTTTTTATTTTTTTCTATTGAGAGATACCAGACTAACCGTGCTGGCTGATAATAAGTGTATGCAATTTAGACGACATTGTGAAACCGATCACGTGAATTTCCATCCGAAGGATTGAGTATTGTTACTGTACTAATTTAGGCAGCCCTGTGTCAGCTACACCCCGTGTAGATCGCCATGTTATTGGCTGGCTGGCTTCTGGAGGAAACCTGATCGCTGAATCTATTGCGCAATGTCGTCTCCAAGTGTCGCATTGTTTAAAAATGGCCCGAGATTTCAGAGAAGCAGCTTTCAGCCCATGGTTTTCAGATTATGGTACGGAACCACTGCGGATTATGTAACGTTCTTGTGACTGGTCGAGCCGTCTGTGCTATCTGAAGTGACCTCACATCTGTTTGGATTAAAACTCACTCAGCTGAACAGTTTAAGGACGAATCCTTAAAAAAAAGATTTAAAATTAGGATGGGAAAAGCAGACTGCACTTTGTAAATACAGTGAATGTCATGGTCAGATGCTTCAGTTTGTTTTTGTATGTGGACTAAGAGCTGAAAGTTGAATATCTCGCTTCTTCTTCCCTCCCCCTTTTAAGGATAAAGAAGACTCTCCCGTGGAACGACGCACATCTTCCCCGCAACCAGCATCTCTGTTTGTCTGAACCGATCACTACTGCCTAGGAGGATTTTGCAGCACCTGGCTAAGGCGACTCTCGATAGCAGACGTACTCGCAACTGTGAAGCAGCTATGCAGCTTGAAATCCAAGTAGCACTCAACTTTATCATATCTTATCTGTACAACAAGCTCCCTCGGCGTCGAGTCAACATCTTCGGCGAGGAGCTGGAAAGACAGTTGAAGAAGAAGTATGAGGGTCACTGGTACCCCGACAAGCCATACAAAGGGTCCGGCTACAGGTGTATACACGTAGGCGAGAAGGTGGATCCGGTGGTGGAGGAAGCAGCCAAAGAGAGCGGGCTGGACATTGAAGATGTCCGGAATAACTTGCCTCAGGACCTCAGCGTGTGGATCGACCCCTTCGAGGTGTCCTACCAGATCGGGGAAAAGGGACCTGTCAAGGTGCTTTACGTGGACGATAACGGCGAGAACGGGTCGGAGCTGGACAAGGAGATCAGAAACAGTTTTAACCCCGACGCTCAGGTCTTCATGCCAATCAGTGACCCCGTGGGAGTCTCCTCAGAGTCCAGCTCACCGTCGCCTCCGTTCGGCCAGTCTGCTTCGGTCAGCCCCTCGTTCATGCCACGCTCCACTCAGCCTTTAACCTTCACCACAGCCACGTTCGCCGCCACCAAGTTTGGCTCCACCAAGATGAAGAACAGCATCCGCAGCAACGGCAAGGTGGCACGCACATCTCCCACTAACCTGGGCCTGAATGTGAACAACCTACTGAAGCAGAAAGCCATCTCCACTTCCATGCATTCTCTCTACGGCCTCGGCCTCGGAGGGCAGCAGCAGCAGCAGCCGCCACAACAGCCGCAGCCGCCACAGAAGCCCTCGGCGCTCTCCCCTAACGCCAAGGAGTTTGTATTCCCCAACCTCCAAAGCCAGAGCAACTCCACCACAATGTTCAACAGCGAGAATCCCCTCAGCCTCAGTCCTCTGCAGTATAACAATGCCTTCGACGTGTTTGCGGCCTACGGCAGCCTCAACGACAAGTCTCTCATGGATGGTCTAAACTTCAGTCTGAGCAACATGCAGTATTCTAACCAGCAATTCCAGCCAGTCATGGCTAACTAATGAATACACGTTTATTTATGAATGATTGTTGGCAAAAGGAGAAAAGGAAAAAAATAATAATAAAACAAGATAACGCACACTAGTAAAGGACATCAAAAGGAACCATGGACATGGAAACAGAAATCCCTCTTAGTCACTGAAAAGCGCATGTGCCCAAGGGTGTTGTCTTTCTGTGCCCCCTTGAGTTTGTTTCTACTAAAAGCTTGTACAACTGTGGTCAAGCTTGGTTACTTTCAGTCAAGAAAAAGAAAAAAACACCTTGTTTTCTTTTCCTATTTTTGCCAACAAAGCACAAAATAATTTTTTTACTATGTTTTAAAGAAAATGCTCTAAAATAAAAAAATATAAGCTTCAAGTTCTGGCCTCTTACAGTATTTTAAAGTTGGTTAAGACTTGGCTGATTTTTAAGAAATTGGCACTAACGAATATATATCTGGGGTTACTTGGTCTTTTTTCTAATTGTATAATTTAATTGAGAACAGAGTTTGTAAAGTATCAGAGTATATATATTGTTTCTACGACATGGTATTGCATTTATATCTTTTTACTACTCCAGTGATCTGTGATGGCTGCAGCAGCATTGTTTTTGTTTTTTTGTTTTTTGTTTTTTTTTTATTATTAAAACAATTGTTAAGAAAATCCATCTTTAAAATAGATCAAATATTCTAAAGATTGTGTACAGGATATTCTTTAGCATTGGAAATTCTGTGTAGGAATATTTGCTTTTTTTGAAACACAAAAGTTGTATTTTCTGTTAAGAGTTCAAACAGATTTTTGCTATATTATGGACAATGTAATCGTATATATATTAATTTTGTACCTACATTGTGCAATACTTGATAAAATACGGTATAACAAAGTATTTTGAGTCAGTGTCTTACATGTCAAGAGGGACTGAAATAGTTTATATTAAGTTTGTATTAAAATGCTTAAAAATATGCTTGTCTTTATTTTTTTTTATTTCATATTTGCACCCTGGCCTTTTTCAATAAAAGCAAGTTTAGTCAAAACATGAACTCTCAGTATGACTCTTCTTCTTGCTCTCTTTTACCATCAATCATCATTGCCTTGTTTTCCAAAAATATCCTAACATAGAAGTTGTGCTGGAATGGTTGCAAGAGTAGGCCTATGTTTTTGAGCCTAAACCCTTCAGGTCTGTGGGGTTCCGGTCCTGCCCTCTGTGTTTTATCTGATAAGATGCAGTTAATTGTTTTAAAACCGAACATCTCTCATCCTGTTACCTAAGTTAGTTTGCTAACCCATGAATATATTGTACTGCTAATGAGCAATTTGTGAGAAAGTAAATTTGCTTTGGATCTGCCCTAAAGGCCTTGGAAGCAATGTGATGAGTAAGAAGTGAGCGTGAGGTCAGAGTATTTGTTTTAGTATTTCTGGGTTACATCAGTGTAGGACATTTAACACCTGGGGGTTATGAGCATTCCGAACAGACCAGTGCAAAGTAATGTATGTTCATGTGGGTCTGATCACATATAAAGGAAGACCAAGCTAAACTCACTTTTTTGTATTCATCTTAATACAGTTAACCAAAGTTGGCTGAGAAATCAGTAATGTAGTAATGTAGAAATCATTGTAGAAAGCAAACTTCAGCAGGTAGATTGAGTGCATTTGGAACCTCCATTAAGGTTGAATTGTGGAGCACTTTTCTCATAGACTGAGTCACAATTCTGCTATCTTATGTGGCAAAGGTTGCCCCAAAACAATCTGTAGAAATTGCACATGTTCGGCCTCCCTCTGTGAAAGCTTGTTACTCTTGTGGACATTCCAACTTTGCTCATCGGTTAGTCTTGAAATGCGCACTTTGTTTTTGCAGCTGAGTGTAAAGCCCTTCTTGTGTAGCTGGGATTAGAATGTTCATGGCATTCGTAAAGCTTGCTTGTTTATTTTCAGTGCTGTGGTTCGAAAGTGAGCTGATACTTAATGTGAACTTGGATATATCCGAATCACAAGTTTGTCCAAGATGCCATTTTTTTTGGTGGAAATTATTAAGACCAATGTTTCTATTAATAAACTAGACTCTAGAAAGGGTAGAGAAAGCAGACTGGTGGCTTCACATGTTTTTGTTTTTGTTTTCAAACAGGGTAGGATGCATTCCTGATACTATGGCAGGCCTACTGTACAGAAGCACTATTGGCTGGAGTCATCTGACATACGTTAGAGCTGTGAGAGAAACTCCAAGCTGCAATATATTGAAACAATTTCCTGAGTATTTGCGTCTCATCTACCATCCACCTGAGCTTCTGAAGCTCCTCGTGAAAGACATATAGAGGTTTGAGGGGGCAAATACTTTTGAAGAGTTAGAGGTAGCTCATGTTGACTTATTGATTTTGGTTCACCAAAGTACAGGCAAAAGGCTTTCATTACAGTGGATAACAGACAGATGACAGATTAGGGCAGAATCCAGAGGCTCCTCTGGCAGGTTGGCTCCAAAAGGTCTAAATTTTATGGTGGCAGGTCACTTCATAAATTATTCATAAGTAAATTCAGACTCTGGTCATACTTGAAGACCATTTCAGGTATGACACTTGCAACTGGTTTGAACACACAACAAAGTCTTGTTACCATCCTTTCAAAAGAACAAGGTGTGGCCAAACACTTCAGCATGTGAAGCTCAGCGCCCTTCCAAAAATGCTCGGTATCTATGTAGAGGCTGAAAATCAGGTCAATCGAGCACATGCATTGCCATGTAGGATAGGATGGCTATTTTAAACTTATGGGCTTGCCGGATTGTGAATCTTTTGTATTTATGTCAGGTGCTATGTGTCACATGACGTTTTTAGTCACGCTTCCCTTTTTTCACAGAGTTTCTCCTAAAATGGAATTTGGAATGATGTTGGTAACTAATCAACAGCTATAAACCCTTATGATGTCACAATTGCCCTCTAACACACTTTATTATGACATCATAACAACTGGTCTTGTTGTCCCAAAACAATCCTCCTCTGTTGTCCATGCTAAACATGACTAGTGACAAATAGTACTCCTTTTCCTATTTTAGGAGTCTCTGCTAAAGTGGAATTGTGTGGAATGCTGTTGAAAAACTAATCAATGGCCCTCTTACACATTGTATAATGACATCATAACAATCAATCTTGCTGTCCCAGAACAAACCTTCTCTGCCTTCCAGGCTAAATGCACGTCCTAAAGTGGAATTTGGAATGCTGTTGGAAACTAATTAAGGGCTGTAAGTCCTTATGGTGTCACAATTGCCCTCTAACACAGTATAGTATGACATCATGACAATTGATCTGGTCCTAAAAAAAAACCTTCTCTGCTTTCAATGCTACATGCTAAACATTTTTCCTAAAGTGAAACTGTGAGTACTGTTGGTAACTAATCAAAAGCCCTTATTATGATGTCACAACTGCCCTCTCTAACACACTCTCTTATGGCATCATGGCAACTGACCTTGTTGTCCCAAAACAAAACATTCTTTGTTGCCATGCTAATAGTTCCTTCTGAAGTGGTATTTGGAATGCTGTTGGTAACTAATCAACGGCTGTAAGTCATTATGATGTCACAATTGCTCTCTAACACACACACTATTATGACATCATAACAATTGATGCTGTTGTCCCAAAAAAAACCTCTTCTGCTTGCCATGAGTTATTCCTGAAGTGGTATTTGGAATGCTGTTGGTAACTAATCAAAGGCTGTAAGTCATTATGATGTCACAATTGCCCTCTAAAAGACTCTATTATGACATCATAACAATTGATGTTGTTGCCCCAAAACAAAAATCATCTGCTTTCTATGCTAAACATGACTAGTATGAAACTGTTTTTTTTTTCTCGCATCATCATCTTTTGCGGCACACACAGTACACAACGGTGAAGCTTAAGAACCTGGAATAGGTGAGCGTTTTTTTTTGCGATGGAACTCTTGAATGAATGAATGACTTGTCAGTGAGCAGGGCTGGAGCACAAGCAGATGCACTATTGATGGATTTTGTTTGCTGTTGTTATGCCTCCCTCTTGGAGTGTATCAGTGGCAGCAGCAGAGACCATTCCTCTCTCCCTCCAACCCCCCACTCCTGGCGGTCCCTAAAGTATTTGATGTTCCCGGCCCTGTGTAATTTAATCTCGGTTGGTTCCCTGCAGCTCTCACCCATAAACCTCTGCTCTTATAATAGGAAGCTGCAACACAATTTCTCCTCTAATCTAGCTGCCTCTGCTCAGGAGAGATAAGACAGCAGTTTGTTTTGGCCGCGGATTGCCCGCTGGAACTTAATTGTTATGCCCATGTAATGTATGGTAGCCCATGGTAGCTACATGGAAACAGGACCTGACCACAAGTGTCCCCCACCCCTCTACACTCTCTGTTCTGCTCGTGTTGAGTACTTGATAGACATTAGATTTTATTAGGATAAAAGTTAACCTTTTAATCAGAGCGCCCTTTCGTTATGCTTTCCCAGCTGACGTGGCCAGTCATTTAGATGCTCAAAGCATAAGCCCCTCTCTTATGGCATACTAAGCCTTTTCTTTTGGTCTCAGTAAATTGGTTTGAGCTTAGAGGCCTTGGAAAAAAAAAAAACAGTGTGTCTTGAGAGGGGGGTGGGGGGCGTGGCGCCAGCACCAGCACATGGTTCACACTCCTTGAAAAGGCTTATGAGGAAACACCCCATATGTTAGGGCTGAAGAATTCCTCCCTGATTCAAGCCAGTGGAATCCCTGTCAGGCGGCATGTGACGTATAGGAAACTATCCATTAGTTTAACCCCGTGTGGAACCAGACTGTTTTTAATCTCCACTCTTGTGACTGACGTAACATGGCCTGCTGCTAAAATTGGCCTCCTCCAAACATTTGCTTAAATGTTTTTTCCTTTAAATTCAGCGTGAAGCTTTTGGTTTCCCCAAGCTTCCTGAAGAGCGGCTGCTGTGCTTCCGCAATAAGCAGACTCAGCCGCCTTACATCAGCAGTGTGTTCCAGTCCGTTGAGGTAGGAAAAATCAGTGCAGCACTCAGAGGAACTCTCTCCAGTCTAAATTATTCAGCACAGATGAAGCTAAAAGGCCCGCTGATGTGCTTCACAATTTTCAGCTAAGGTCGAGGTAAAATGGATAAATCCATGACTTCTGCCAGTCTGTCGGATTCAGGAGGGACATATATATGGTATCAGCTCTGCATTGGATGCTGGAAGTAGGAATGAAGGCCAAACATCTGTCAGCAAACAACTATCTCTCAGATAATCACACAATAAAAAAGACATGGCTTTCTTTGCGTTCCAGAAAAGTCCCAGTCGCAGTGCATTATACAATATTCTTTGTGGTCTTTGTGGGGCAGGGTTCTAAATTTTGATGTAATAGGTTTTCTAATGTGTCGTAGACGTTATTTACGTAACTGGGATTATGGCAGGTTATTTTTAATTCTCTGGCTTCAATCCAGGTTTTGGCCTCACAGGAGATTTGCAGTAACATTCGCATGAGTAGCTGGCATTTCTGCTTGTGTATTGCTTTTGCCAGTTGAAAACTATTCTTATAGTTCTTGTAACTGAATAAGAACAAAGGCAAACCAAGCAGATGCCTGGGGCTTTGCTTTGTGCTCACGAAATTAGTTCATGAACAAACATTTTAGCATTCGTTTGAAGAGAAGGGAAAGTGAAAGTGTCAGGACACCCTGATGCATACTGTACATGCATTTATTCCCAGTGGCGCAGAACCTGTTTGATCCTGTTGGTTGTAAGTCCAAAGAGGACTAGAGTACGGCCTTGGTCATCTGATCTGGTCATCACTTATAACTGTTGCTGCTCACGGGGTATAAGAAATGAATGGTATTAATTAATGGTTTAAAAATACAGTATGGGTCAATGTCATAGACAAACAAAGTTTAATGTAGAATGAAAACGTGAAACGTTATACCCATTTTTGTCAGTTTTTAGTTTTCTCAATCATTTGAACCCTGTAGCTGTTCTGTACACTGTGTAAATAGTTCCAGATTACTTGAAGTAAACTCTTATTTTACACTGACTTCCATTGTCGGTAAAGCCTTTGCCTTGCCAAGTCACCATTTTGGAGATACATGTTTTTCATTGGACAGCGACGATATGTGCTGTATCCTCCACAGTTCATACCTGGAATCTAGGTTTTAAAAAAGCCTGTTATGGGTTCACTGTTTTTTTGATGTCACAAAACTAGGTATCATTCAGCCTGTAGCCCTGTAGCTCCACCCATTCACGTTATAAGTTATAAAACTGCTTTTTGAATAAGGGACAATTAGGGTCGCCCAGTCAGAACAAAGTTTGTTTACATATTCTTGCTGTCATTCAAAAACCTTGTCCTTTTTGGAGCAGGAGCAGGAAAAAAACTTAACTTTCAATGCAAGTAATTTTGCAGCATTTCTATTGGCCCATTCATCATGACAATTTGACACAATACAAAGAACTGTCAAAAATCAGCATGGGTGATTTGGAGATACAAGACTTTTGTGTGACAGTAACAGCAACAGCCTGTTTAATTCCAAGGCATAAAAAGACTTATCACTGACTTGATACATAAAACCACACAAGCATCATAAGTGGGCCTCAAGGGGGAAAAAAGAATGTACAAGTATAATGTAGGATACAGGCCCTTTACAAAACAACACAGAACCAATACAGTGTATTTAACTACTCCATTGGAAACACAGTGCTGAAGGCTTGTTCAAGTAAAGCTTCCCAAAAACAGCTGGAAAAAATCGAATCCACCAGAGTCATCCGTCACATTGAGAGTCTGCAATATTTCTGTAATTTCACTTGTGCCAACATTTGCCTCAGACATATTGCGAATGATGTAATCCCCAGTAATCTTGGCCTGTGCATTATATTATGGATGAACATACTCAATAGATGCCCTTTAGCTGTTCAACGAACATCAGAGAAGAAACAGTTCTAAAAAACTGTCAAAAAAAAGACTGTCGAAAGTTTGGACTAGTAATGGGAGAAAGAAACATCCTTCAGAGATCTTTTGTTCTCACTGTGAAAACTGATCTGCAGTTCCTCTTCATCTTAATCCACAGGCTTTCAGTGGGGTGGAGGTCAGAGGATTGTAGAAGTTTCACAGTGAGAGTAAATTTGGACTAATGTTGTAGATCATTGTCAGTCTGGACATTAGTGTGCAACTGCTCATTAGCCTCCAGTCACACAGACAGATATTCCTCTAAATGTCTCAAAGCTTGACCGAGATCATAATCCCATGTCCAGAATTTCCGACTTCAGCACTGATATCGAGTGTAGTTACGCAATGCTCCATACCAAAACAACAGTGGTGAGCCATGGCTGTTAGAACTAGGCTATCAGTTCAGGCCACACATGTCAAAAGTCCTGGTTAGACTTGTTCTGTTTGCACACATACTTATCTGTGCTGCATCTGTGTTTTGTGTTCAGTTATGCTGCAAATGTTTGGTCATGCCTGATGAAAAGGATGTGTGGTAAAGAGACTGTTATCATTATTGCAAACACTGTGTCAGGCTGTGCTCATTAGGAATACAAAAAGACTACCGCTTGCATTCACAGCCTGTGACATATCTCAGACTTCCAGAAGGGCAAGAGTGACGTTTTTGTGGCCAAAACTGGCCCCACCCACTTGAAAAACGAATAAGATTAGATGATTGCTTGGAACGAGAGCAGTTGATTGGCGGTTTCTAACTGTTTAGTGGTTAGTCTGACACGTTAAGCCTTCACTTTAGGCTTCATGTTGCTTATTTATTTACACACCACTGTGTCTAGGTAGATACAGCTGATTTCTCATTTAACTTATTTCACAAATGTTACCCTTTTCGTGAAGAGTAATGTAATACTTGCAGAGTGTAATCACAGGCATCATTCTTTTGGAGAAAAAAAATGAACACGAATTACACATGTATCATTAAATACCCAGAACAGGCCTACAAGGTCCACAGCATTCCCCAGTGCAAAATCAAACCATGGCAAAGGTTTAAAACCACTTGACGTCATCTCTATTTACTGTTGATTAGTATGAAGACACATAAAATATTTAAATTGTCATGGCAAAAATAACATTCGTGGTTTTTAATTTTAAGTAACCATGTGATTAAAACACAGAGGCCTCATTCAGCTGATCTTAAGGAAATACAGTATAGTTTTACATTTATCACACTGTTTAAATTGACTCTAGGAAAACTGTATTTCCCTCGGCACAGCTAAATAATGAGAATTGGATACATGAAAGTGACAAACTGTGAACCTCAGACACTGGTGTTTTGTTCTTCAAAGGAAAATCTAGCATAATCAAAACTGAGTTTTATTATATTTCTGCCAAACACAAAATTGACACAAACCCAGCCCACTAGTGAAAGTTCTAGTCAAAGCTGGTGAGCTAAACCCATCAGAAGGAAAAGTTTGTTTTCTTGTTTGTTTGTTTGTTTGTTTGTTTTACTGGTAACACTTGATAAAGCCAGACTCCAGGAAGCTGGGGGCAAGGCTAACAGCTAACTGGCTACAATTTCTTTAGCTTGCTAACAGCACATCGCAACTACGAGGACACATCGAGAGGACAGTGACACTAACTGGTATGCCTCATAAATAATTACAGTGTTTTTGCTACCGTGTATAAATGATGCTATAATATGCCACTTCTGTAAGCCAGTCATGGTACCATGAACCAGCCAATAGAAGAAGAGAAGTTTTCCCCCACAAGCTCTGTAAAAAAGAAGATGGCAAAAATAACAGGGTTGTAAATAGGCTTGTAATACCACATATGAAGGCCCTGGGTGGTCCCGCAGAATAGGGGTGCTGTCACAATGACCAGAGAATTGCTGGTTCAAGCTCTGGTCATGCTTCTAGCCATCGGCAGCTGGGGCCCCGAGAGAGCACAATTGGCCTTGCTCCTTGGTAGATGGCTCTTTCTCCCTACGTCACGCCAGTGCAACGCTGACCGGCACTGTCATCTTCTGTCCGACGCATCAGAGCCGGGACCAGGGCACAATATGGGAAAGAAAATGTACATATGAACATGTGTTTACCTCAACCAAAGTAACATCTGTGTATATGAACAGTTTTATAAAAACTCAATATACAGTTGTGTTTAAAATAATAGCAGTGTTTAAAAACATTAGTAAAGCAGAGAATCTTTATAGTAGTTTTTATTTCCATGCATTGGGAACATTGCAAACTGTTTTCCAAATCCAAACATGAAGAACTGTATATAAATTAAAAACTACTTTACAGAAAACTACAAAAAATGAAATTTGGGCTGTTCAAAAAAATAGCAGTGTCTGCATTTGTCTTTACAAACTCAATATGTATTCTTTTTTTTTTTTTTAGGATTTAGCATTCCTGTGAATCACTAACCTAATATTTAGTTGAATAACCAAAGTTTTTTAGAACTGCTTCACATCTGTGTTGCATAGAGTCAACCAACTTCTGGCACCTGTCAACTGGTATTCCAGCCCAGGATACTTTAACTACATCCCACAATTCATTTGCATTTCTTGGTTTTGCTTTAGAAACGGCATCTTTGATGTCACCCCACAAGTGTTCTATCGGATTAATGTCCGGGGATTGGGCCACTCCATAACCTCAATTTTGTTGGACTGGAACCAAGATTTTGCTCGTTTACTGGTGTGTTTAGGGCCATTGTCTTGTTGAAACACCCATTTCAAGGGCATTTCCTCTTCAGCGTAAGGCAACATGACCTGTTCAAGTATTCTGATATATGCAAACTGGTCCATGATCCCTGGTATGCAGTAAATAGGCCCAGCACCATAATAAGAGAAACATGCCTATATCAGAGTTTAAGGGGTCGTCTGACAAACTGTCTGCGGCCCTTGGACCCAAAAAGAACAATTTTACTTTCATCAGTCCACAATATTTTCTCCATTTCTCTTTAGGCCAGTGGAGGTGTTCTTTGGCAAATTGCATCCGCTTCAGTACATGTCTTTTTTTTAACAGTGGGACTTTGCGGGGACTTCTTGCTAATAGATTAGCTTCACACAGACGTCTTCTAACTGTACACAGTACTCACAGGTAACTTGAGACTGTCTTTGATCATCCTGGAGTTGATCATTGGTTGAGCCTTTGACATTCTGGCTATTCTTTGATCCATTCGAATGGTAGTCTTGCGTTTTCTTCCATATCTCTCTGGTTTTGCTCTCCATTTTAAAGTATTGGAGATCATTTTGGCTGAACAACCTATTATTGTCTGCACTTCTTTATAAGTACCCTCTCCAATCAACTTTTTAATCAAAGTTCGCTGTTCTTCTGAACAATGTCTCGAACGACCCATATTTCTCAGGCTTTCAAGGAGAAATGCATGTACAGCATGTGCTGGCTTCACCCTTAAATAAGGGCCGCCCGATTCACACCTGTTTCCTCACAGAATGATTGACCTCACTAATTGAACTCCATGCTGCTATTATTTTGAACACACCCCTTTCAATTAATTATTCAAATACACAGACTCAAGAGCATGCATATCATGAATGCTGAGTCTGTTGGTTTTCTAAGAATCTACTGCACCAACTGGTACATTGTTTGTCATGTGGTAATATAATTTATACCAAAAACAGTGATTATCTGGTTAGTCATATTGGACTGCTGTTATTTTGAACACAACTGTATGTGTTCTCATTGTTTACCACTTTGTAGAATTTGCTTTTCCCAGGCTTTCCAGGCATTTATTACTAGACTTTGGAGGTGTTCAGGGATTTTATAGCCATTCCCTGATTTATGAGGCCCAGCAACATTTTGTCCTGTTTCATTTTTGTGTTCTCTGACCTTCCCCATGTTGATACGTGAGTAATAGAGTCTGGTATGTGTGTCACCTCATATTTATACCCCAGTGAAATAGGAAGTCACATATGACCACACAAGAGGCGCAGAGACATGAACTTCATAGCATAACATATAAATGTCAAGATAATGCCTTTAGATTGTGTTCAAAATGTCTAGTGGTATTAATAACTGTGATCTATTTTTACTTTGATGGAAGGTTAGTTTCCCCCCGAGCAATCAGAATATCATCCATCTGGTAAACCGCTATTGCAATGTATCATGACCTCTATTGTCATAGCTGTGACAATAAAAGTGAAGTGAATATCCACAGTTGAGTAAGGACTGACGAATACAAAAGGAAGACGATCAGGAGGGGTGGCAGACAAGGCTGGGAGATGTTCATTCTAGTTATTGTGTTGACAGAGCTGGACATCAGTTAGATGCTTTTACGCTGCCATATGAAGTGCTGAAATTTCTGTTCGTCCTTGTTCTAGTCCTGGTAGAATATTCAGGCTTTCATTGCTTCTGATGAAATATTTAGCTTACATTGAATCCTGGGAATGATTGAATGCATTTGTGGCTGAATGCGTTATCCTTTGTGGTGGCTTTACATATTAAGGAGAGCTCAACCTACATTACAGTAGATCAACAGGTTCAAGTAAAAACATTTTTTGTTATCTTTGTATTGTATTTTAAGGCAACATCATGTGCCATTTTGTACAGCTGTAGAACAGATATTTCCCGTAATTTGCTCTGAGGATCCACTTTTGTATCAGAAAAGTAACTTTTTTCATCATTAGTGTTTTCAGCCAATATCGTACATAATTCACTCCCGCATTATTTTATTCTTCCTCTGAGTGCCTATAAAAGAGTACCTAACTGAAGCTTGTAAACAGCCTCCTCACAGTGGGGTTAGTTGAACACATGGTTACAGTAGTTGTGACATATTCCCCTCCCCATTTATTAAAAAAATACATGCATTTTTTTTTACAAACATACTCTAGAAATATCTAGAAAAAAAATTAAGGGTTCTTTGAGTGATGCCACACAAGGAGCGCTTTTGCAAGTTCATATTCTTGCCCATGCCCTTTTGCCATCAGCAGCCAGAGTCGGCGAGAACATAATTGGCCAGGCTCTCTCTCTGGCTAAGTAGGCAGATGACGCTCTCTTTTCTCATCAGTCTTAAAGGATCTTGGCCTGTTAGCTCCGGCGCTTTCCGCCGAATGTGTATCCGCTGCCCGGCGATGCCGCACCAGCAGCAGTTCAAAAAAGAGGTGGTGGCTCCTAGTGTCTACGGATGGGTGGGTTACTGGTGCGGTTCTAGTTCCATAAAGAATCATTTTTGCAAGAGATGTGTAAGAATGTGTAGAACCTTTAAACTGGTAAACAACCTTTTTCTTAAAGTGAAGGTTCTTTAAGCCTTTGAAAGGTCACATGACACATGTACAATCTGGGTTGTTTAAGGCAATCAAATTGTTTTTTCTATGACTTCACTCAAAGAACCCTTTAGCACCTTTATTTTGAAGAGTGGGGAGTTATATTGAAAGAACCGTGTTTGCCTGAGATGATCAGCTGATCTAACTGTTATCTGTTATCTGTTCACTTTTCCAACAGTCCTCTCAGTCTAACCCTGCCTGGGGGGGAGGATGGGCGTTTAACACTTGCACTTTCTTTTTTCAGCTGCATTGTTCATAAACAGTAGGTGAAAATTAGCAGGTCATTTATAGACAACATGTGTTGCTTGTACTAAAAAGTATGCATTTGCTAAAAATATTATTTAATTCATTTATTGACAACCAAAATGTGTTTGGTTGTTCCCAACCTCCTCAACGCTAGTAGCCTACAGACACTTTTTAGCTTGTCTTAATATGTCTTGGCCTGAAGGAAAGACATTTCTGGATGTTTTTTCCTTACATTAGTCTTGGTGATTAATCATGTTCAGATTCATCATGACATGTGCGGCTCTGTGCCCTGACCACAATGTTATGTTCTGTATTCCTTGAACGCTGAACAGAACCTTAAAACAAGGCCAGATCTGCAAGAAAAAGAACCTGATCTGTATTCTCGAAGCTAATCAGATTCTAATAAGGATTTCCACTGTTAGAATCATAATAACTCCATTTTCCCATCGTGTTTCTTCTACATTCAGTGTGAAATAATGCTGAGATCAATTTTTTAAACCTGGGCATGACTGGGTTGAATTGACTCCCAAGTGGGAGCCCAAAACAAGATCCTTTAGTGTGTGTGTGTGTGTGTGTGTGTGTGTGTGTGTGTGTGTGTCTGTCTGCTGGCTGCCTCTTCCCCCGTGGTTAGAATGAGAAACACTTGTGTTTTGGGCTGAGTGTTTTTCCTGTACTGCTCCCTGTGTCCCAGGGTGTGTGAGAAAGCTAGCTGAGTACCTGGCAGCAACTCAAGCAGGATGAATTACAGGCTAAGCTGCACTATTCAACACCCTCTTCTTTCCTGTTTGGGTCACGACTGCTTGGCTTCATCTGGGAATCAGAGAATACTAACCCTCACCACCATAGCAGTGGTGCAACAATACACACCCAGTGTGAGCGGTGATTAAGTAGTCAGGCGCAATCCCACCGACAAGGCTTTTTGTGTATGGACTGCACATAAGTTAGCGTGCTATAAACTGCTCTGCAGCATCCGGGCCTTTGCAGCGTGGGATCCACTCCAGGCCCAGATTAATGATCGCTTTCCCTTAACCACAAGGGCAGAGTAAGGCGCATTAGCATTATGTGGGACAGGAAAATGCATTAGGGGTGCAAATATGGGGTAGCTGCTTAATGGAGGCCTGTAGACTCTCAGTAACTGAAGGTTTGGAGATAAGTATACTTTTTAAAATAGAATTTACTCAGTTGTGTGGTCAACAACTCCTTTAGCTCTTTTGAGATGTTTGACTTGTTGTCTAATCATCCTTCACATGCAATGAAACAAACTCTCCTTGGTTTAACAATGATGTTTGGCCAAAGCGGGCATTGATCTCTCATTTCTGAGGTTCATGATGGTGTTACTATTTCACCCTGATATGTGGTGCCGCCCACTGTGAAATTTAGCTTTGTGATAGTGCAATGAACACATAGAACACATAGAATTTAGCTCATAGTGATTAGCTGCTGTGAGAATGCTGTGTTCACTGTTTTTTGTAATAAGATCCCATGAGTTTATCAGTCACTGCCTGTGTTAGAAGGTTAGCATCATTAGCTGTAGCTGATCAGTATTACATATGATCTCTAAAGGAGGTTCATCTACAGCTTTTTTGTACTCAGCTCTCTGACAGTGACACCGATTTATCCTCTCCATTCGTAATGTAAAGTCTGTCAATACAACACTTCAGTGCATTTTACAGATTTAGAGCGTTTACTCACCTGTCCAGGAGGAACTTCGCTAATTCTTTATAGGAAATAATTCTCCCCATTGTGTAAACCGCTTCCAGTGTTTGCTCATGTTTAGCATTCTTCTTGTTGTGATGTTTTTTGGCAGCACAATGATAAAGGGTGCTGACCGGCTTTGGCCATGTTGTTCTAGCCAAACAGACGGACATGACTTTGAAGTAACGGGGGTAAAGAGTGTCCCATACAAACCGTCTGGAAATTAGTGTAAAACAGACAATTTCTGGTCCACGTTTTTCAAGCAGATGTTCTCAGGCACTTAATACATATGTGCTAATGCCATTGATAAAATAACCATTGTTTTATGTTGTGCATCTTTCACAGTTTTGAATTAGTAAGAACATGGAGAGTTTTAACAAAAGGCCACAAAGTGCACAAAGACTGGTCATTTTACTTCAGCAGTCCTGTCTAGTACACAGGGCATCAAGAGCTTACCATCACTCTTACTAATTGCACATGGCCTGTTTGTGTTAGTCCGTTACAGTGAGCGGCATGGCGAACAGTAACAGTGAGAGGTGACCCGGAGGCCTTACGTTAATGCACTGACCAAAGATTGTCATGTCCAATTACAGAACCTCAGCCCTGATCTAATCCCTCCCAAGCTACTAGTGAAGAGTACGTCTGAAAGACATCAGAGAGAAAAGCCTAGAGAGTCTGACAGTGCTCAGAAGCCTTGATGGAATAAAGCGTCTCAGGCCGTTTAGACAGCAGAGTGGAATTCACGAACAGGGGCAAGCTTCTTCTTATTACCTGATTTGATTTGTGCTCTTATACCAGCACTATTGACTACCAATATGTGAATGCCATCCAAACAGTAATGGAAGAGATGAGGTTACTTGGGATTTTACTCATGTCTAGACTTTAAAAGTTCATGCGTGTTGATAAAAGCATGTGGAAGAAAAATAAAAGGATTGCATTTGACTACCTGTGTAAACACAGGCTTAGATTCCAGGTGAACCGTGTTACAGGGAATCCCGCGGCTCCTTTGAAACATAATTACCATATCTCCACCTTGTATCTAATTCGGTCAGACATTAATGTGTGCGATCAGGTTGCAGGCAATCAGGATTCAGTCTCATATTGCCTGAGATGACTGCGGTGCTTCACACAGGCAGGGGGACAGCTGAGGATAAGTGCAAGTCTGGCAGATGGCTTTGCTTCTCTACAGTGCACACTGATGACTTTGTATATAATATAACAACTGTATACTACATGAAATATAATCTTTATATATATATATATATATATATATATATATATATATATATATATATATATAAACTGTAAAGTACATTTAATGTAAAGATTGGAATGGTACTGTATACAAGTAGGCAGCATAATGACTGTAGAGAAAAGCATACATATTGTAAACAATTATAATTATTGTCACAGTAAAAAGCAAAAGCCTTGAATCTCTATTTTTGCTGTTTTTCGTGTTTGGTATAATGTTAAACTGGCAGTTGTTCCTTACTCTGTGAAAATAAATTCATGATGAATGGACCAATAGAACTACTTACAAATGTACTTACTTACTGACTGCAATTATTTTACATTGACTTCCACTAAGTTTTAAAAGTTTTTTTTGTAACAATTTCCATGAAATTACATTTGTGTGTGACAGTGATTTAATAAATGTATGTGATTATATAGTGTAATGACTATTTTCAAACATACATACTGCAAAGAGATGATTGGATATAATAAAAATAAATGCATTATATGAGTACATATTGTGTAAGAACTGTAGATATGAGTGTAAATAATGTAATGCCTTGATATGAATGCATACAAAGTAAAGTAATGTCTAGATATGAGTGTATGTATCTACTCACTGTAGATACACTGTATAGACAAAAGTATTGGGACATCTGCTCATTCATTGTTTCTTCTGAAATCAAGAGTATTAAAAAAAGTTTATCCTGTTTTTGTTAAACTGTCCAGGAAAGGCATTCTTCTAGTTTTTTGAGCATTGCTGTGAGGATTTGATTGCATTCTGTGACCAGAGCATTAGTAAGGTCAGAATTTTGATCATAATCCCACCTCATCCCAACTCCCCAACACATCCCAAAAGTATTGGATGGTGCACCATCATTCCAGAGAACACAGTTCCACTGCTCACAGCTCAATTTCAAGTTTATCTGCTCCAGATAATCCTATTCAATTGGCAGTACTTCTCTACAGGGATTATATAAGATACGTGTGTTCTTTCCTCACATCTGTGTCAGCAATGGGAGCAATTTTAAGTAGCTGCACATATTTGTCACTATACAACGTACAATGTACAGCGAAATGTGTCCTCCGCATTTAACCCATCTGTGGTAGTGAACACACACTCACACATGTGTTAGGGGCACTGAGTACACACACACACACACACACAGTGGTGGGCAGCCAACTCAAAGGCCCAACAGTGGCAGCTTGCCAAGCCCGGGAATCGAACCCACAACCCTGTTATCGATAGCCCAGTGCTCTAACTGCTGAGCCACCACTGCCCCCATAGCCAAAAAAGGGGTGTTCACAAACATTTGGACATATAGTGTATGGATGTATATAATGCAGTGACTGTGGATATGAGTGGATATGATATGACATTTAACGTATATAATGTAATGACTAGATATGAGTGGACATAATTTATTGGATGAATATGATTAGGTAGTAATTGGCCTATCCATACTCCACCTATAAATATTTTCTTTCATACCATCTGTTGCAAGGATGGGCAAGCTTTACAGAATGCTGGACAGATCCAATTAAACTTTATGAAAAACTGTAGCTCACAGCTCAAAACAAGATATGTATACTTAGTCTAGTTTATTAGTTTTAAACTATGCATGCATACATGTTAAATGCCACACTAATAGGATCAAGAGTCATTGTTGTCCAATCAAGCTAATGTTAGCATAATGGCACAATCCTTAAAGTTCAAAAGTATTGGGATTTTATTAAGAGATGATCTAAGAATGAATAATATTGGGCCCAAATACCCAAACATTATAAATGCTAAAGAAGAAATGCTACAATCCAAACCTGAGCTTTAAAGTAGGCTTACTGTGGAACATGTTAGCAGAGTGGACACTGGCCGCAGGCGACGGTCAGTAATTTGGAAGTATCAATAACTTCAATCTGCCTAGTTTGACTTAGCTACAACAACAACAACAACTTAAAACTTGTCCAACCTTGCAAAAGAGCACTAAGGAGGATGGTGAGTGCAGACAGTGTCCTTGACTGAGCCTCATGCTTGTCCACAGTCCTGCTCAGCCCTTGTAGGTATCTGTGGAGATAAACAAATGGAAAATAGGCAATGAGCTGCTTGGTGAAGGCTGATGCTTGCAGACAGAGAGGGAGTGAGAGTGGAAGGAAGGCCCCTTTTTAGCTGTAAACTTAATCAATAAACAATCAGCAGGCTGGCTTTTCTGAAGGACAGGTGCATCAGCCTGAAATGCTTTTTTTTTAGTGAGGACTTGCAATTAAGCTCTTTACTCATTTAGCTTAAGAACATAAGCATCTCAATTATGAATAGAGGACACATACTCTTTTTAGAGCCTAGTTGTTCTGGGTTTGTGGGACACCGCTGTAATAATCTGATTATATTTTCTGGGAGAATTAAAATCGGAATGGTTTATTAGCCAAGTGTGTTTCCCATACAAGGAAATCATTCCCTCAGGGCTTCCCAGCAGAACATTGCCCAGGACATCACACTCCTTCCACAAGCTTGACATCTTCCCATCCATGTGATGTAAGACCAGTAACTTTTCACTGTTCTGAGGTGAGGTTCCAACATGTGCAAGCCCACTGTAGGCCAATTGTCACCACTGCTGACCAGGGCCACTCCACAAGCCTTGTTTTAGGGATGCTTTGACCCAGCCATCTTTCCCTAACATAATTGAGGTCTTCATGTTTTGGCTCATTAGTGTATTTGTAGTAAGCAACACACCCACACACCCACATGATATACCAATGTGTAATATTAGGCCCAAAATACCCCAAAATAACAAAGGCTAAATGAAAAATGATAAAATTCCACCCTGAGTTTTGAAATAAGCTTACTTTCAGACCTTATTAGCAGAGTGGACATTGGCCGCAGGCGTCCGGTTTCTTACCTCATCGCTGATAGTAACCAGAGAGTGGGATGGAATGTTCCATCTATTCACCCCTTTGTACCCAGTGTACTGGTCAGGCAGATGATGCCCTTACCCACAAGGCAGCTTTACTGGCCATTATAATCCTGGATGCATGCACTGAACTGGGAAGACATTTCCCCTGAGGAAATATGATAAATCTTTTGCATGATGTGCAATTATCAATACAGTGATGGAGATTAGCAGTTTGTTTTTCAGATGGTGGCTTATTTCCTTGTGTCTGCCTCTTTCGCTTTTTATTTTTCTAATGAACAGTTGGCGGACGCAAGAGCGTCTCAGTATGAATAAACTGCTGTGGGATAATTTTATCAACATTGCAGGCTTCACACTTCAAACATTAATTAGATTCATTGCATTACAGCTTACAGCGATGGTACGTTATAGATCGCACACTGATTCCTGCCCCCTCTTTCTCACACCCACACACAATAAAGATCAGGCACTGTAAATAATGGACATGCCAGTATAATGTAGCTATGTGAACAGCGTGTTCGAAAAAACTGTGTGTGTGTGTGTGTGTGTGTGTGTGTGTGTGTGTGTGTGTGTATTTAGCCCTTTATCGGGACATATGACCCCAGGTGAACATTTTGAGGACATTGTGGGGACAGTTGACTGGATCCTACTCTGTAAATGTAATCTTATGCTGTAAGATTTCTTTACTGTATTTTTAAATAAATGTTTCTATGGTGTTGCTAAGTGTTATGTCAAATGGTTGCTTTGCTGTTGTAAAGTGGTTGCTATGGTATCCCAGGTGGATCTTACTCTGTAAATTATTCTCATGTCGTAATGTTTGCTTACTGTATTTTAAATACATGTTTCTATGTTGTATCTATGTGGTAGCTAGGTTGTTGCTAGGGTTTTGTTAACCCAGCTGGTTGCTGGGGTAGAAATACCAGATGCAGTGGTATTCCAAGTGGCTGGTGGGGTGTTGGTAAGTGGTTGCAAGAGTATCCCTTGTGGCTGCTTGGTTGCTACACAATCATTTATAAAACAGAAATAATGTAATTTTTTTTTTAATGAGCGACACAAAAGCGGCCTTTTTTCTGAAACTCTGTGGACAGGGCCAGGGCAACTATGAGCAAAATGCCAGTGTCCTGCTGACGGCAGCTGCTAGAGGTGTCAGAGCTGTCAGTGGACCAATCGTGGCCTACACACTTCATTGTTCCGTTATTTGGATATAGCTAATACTGGCAAAGGCAACAAGATCCATGGAAGACAAGCATCCAGACTTTTTTTCTGCCCCTGCATCGAAGTGGTGGAGTTCAAACGCAGACTGAAGACCCATCTCTTTCAAGAGTATTTGGGCAGGGTGTAGTGGTGAGTGTTGTGGTTTTCATACTGACTTTTGTATTTAGTAGCTAAGCTTAGAGGTATCTTTTGGATCCTAGTCTGTACAAATGAGGATATTTTATGGACAATAAGGGTATTTTATGAGTAAACAGTGAAGCTCTGGATAAAAGCATCTGCTAAATGCCTTAAATGTAAATGCAAACTTACTTACAAATAAAAAAACACCATTAATTGCTATTACTTACTAGAAAAAAATCTAAACCTTCATAAACACACTTTAAAATCCATGCTTTATTTATGTTGTTGCAGTTTGGCCAGGCACCCTTTTAGATAGAAAAGCAGCATTTCTGATAGCAAATCTGGATATTCATGCAGTCATACAAATCTCAATGAAAATACTCTACCAAGACAGGAATACAAACGTGAGTGTGTATAGTTCACAGGGAAGGACACTGTACTGAGCCACTTGAGTCCTTTGCCTTTTCCTGTATACTTTTCTACCTAAAAATAACAGGCCGCTGTTCTGCTGTCACTGTGATTTTTCATTATCTTTAACCGCAACAAACGAATACAGCACCTTTCCTCTTTTCACCCCCCCCTCTCGATCCCTCCATTCCTCTCCGATTGGCTCTGTCTCCTCCCCTAGTGCTTGTGCGCAGGTTCGGTCGTGCTGCCTGGCCGCCTTTAATTTCCAGCAGTAATGTTCACAGCACTGTGATTAATTAAAGCAGGCTGCCTCTGTAATAAAGAGATGTTCCACTAACTCCTGTTTGTTTTCCAGGGGAGAGGCCGGGCACGCATACTAAGCAGAGGGCACGCGGCTGAATGCTAAAGCGCAAACATCAGACACGGTGCTTTCGGGGTAACGGGAGCAGTGCAGCAGTGAATAAAAAGCCAGCATTAACAGCAAGCGCAGTTAAAAATAACAGAATCCTGAAATGAACACAACTGTCTTCCACATTTCTATCCAGCGATGCACATTCGAGTACGGCATCCACTTTACATTTACACTGTCGACATTTAGCAAGATGCTCATATCCAGAGCAGCTTACCAAATTGCTTTCGTCATTAATCATTCACGGAGAATATCCAAAGATAGTGTCGATAGCCCCCAGAATCAAGATACTTCTGAGCCAAAAAATGAGCCAGAAATGAGCCTCAGTCCTAGAACCTGAGTGTAGAGATTACTTAACTGTGCAAAACCTGTGAAGAAGGACAAGACAAGCGCAAAAAAGGCTTTAATAGATATTAGTGCTTCATTAAGTGCTCTTTGATAGAAGCTAGTCTTCAGCTGACGTTCGAAGACAGCAAGTGATTCTGCTGTTCGGACACTCAGGAGGAGTCCATTCCACCACTTTGATGCTAGGACGAATCTGTATGCTTGTCTTCCATGTGTCCAGTGAGATGGTGGGTCAAGCAAAGATGTACTTGAAGCACAAGGGGGTTCTTGGTACGAATCGTTTTTGACCATTATGGTCCAGGGAGGACCATTTTTGGCTTTGTAGGCCAGGTGTTTCTATCTAATGTGGGTTGCTACAGAAAGCCTGACTGTAGTAGTCAAATCTTAAGATGACCTGAGACTAACCAAACACCTGACTGACCTCCTTAGAGAGAAATGGTTGAATTCTTCAAATGTTGTAGAGGAGAAATCTGAGCACATGAAACATGAGCCATGAAGGATAACTGGTCTTCAACGACCCCCAAGGCTACGTGTCTTTTGCAGATGAAGTGATCAAGGAGTTCTCAAAGGAAATTGAGAGATCACTGTGAAGACCTGTAGCTTCTGGAATGTGGAGCAGTTCTGTCTTGCACTTTATTACAGACTCCTCCTTTGTACCGCCACTCTGTGAGGCAATATTACAGACAGGATACAGAATGTACTTTACATTTTTAGGAAAATTTAAAACAAACGTTTTAAAGCCATCACATCATGACCCCAATGTAGGACCATTTCCTCCATGAAAATGTGGGGGCCTAGGCGATGTGCTTCTTGGAGACTTGAATTGTATTATTTTGCTTGTAATAATGAATTTTAACAAGGAAAAAAAAGAGGAAAATTAACCAAGGTGGAATAGCAGGATATGGAGAGCAGGTTGAGTCTAGGAGGAAAGCTCAGGATTCTGCTGTAACCCTTCACAGATTTAGCAGGTAATTTTGTTTCTGGCCGAATCAAAACAAATGGCACAGTCCAGCTTTAAGGTGTTTTACTGTGTTCATTAGAGCCACAATTCTAAACCAAAACAGCCATACCTAGTTTTCCATACATTTCCAACCAAGCACACGCTAAGATCTAAATGAATCCAGCAGACAATCTGATAGGTAGAGGATCCAAGTTTTGCAAGCAAATTCTGGTGTTCAGTCACATTGTGCTACTCATTGAAATGTGCTACTTAGCAGCTCTGCACATGCACAGACCCATGATATCCATGGTAATTCTGTTTTCCTTGGGTGCGTTATACAGTTGTAGCTTAAGGTTATTACTGGCTTGGGTGTTACAAAAGTATTTAAATGAAATTTTTTATTCAAATGAAATAAACTAAAAAATAAATATATTAAATAAATTCAATTACCTTATCTTTAGCCTCGGATACAGTGAAGTAGCCTTTCCAAATACCCTGCCTCTCTTGTTACTGTGAGCATTTTCTTATATGGTGCTTTTAGCCTATAGAAATACCCTAGCTACAGGTTTATTAAGACATATTTACCTATAAATGTACTGTACACTATGGCAGCACAAGTGGTCTTTGTGTCTGCAGCCATCACTTTGCCGAGAGCAATGTTAACAGCCAGGATAAGACTAGCATCAACGAGGATGCAAATGTATCTTTAACATCTGATCATGACTACGTGCCTCTGCCACCTCCTGGTTAATTAATTTGTTTATTAGTATTACACCGTAAGATTGAATAATATTTGTGAAGTTAGATACTGGTGTATAGAGTTAGAATAGAAGGTTATTTGGTACTGAATGTCATGCTTGAAATATAGTTAAACCCTGGATATTTATATGATTCAGCAGTCTTTTTTTTATAATTTTGTTCACATCACTGCTTTAGATTTGAGGAAGGTTCCCTGAAACAACATGTAAAGCGCTTTACTGCATGTTTTAAAAATTCCCGGCAGGCTAACCGGATGTGGTTTTACCTGCTTTGTCGCTGTTCCCTCTTAACAGCATCGGGTTGTGAAAAAGATCCAATCAGCCAAATGTGATGACATGTTTTGTTGCACTGGGGTTTGTAGTGTGGGGGGCCTGTGGCCTCTGACCTCTAGTACAGTCTGGACAGTTGCAGATTAGCCCATCTGTTGTCAGTTACAATCTGCCTAACACGTCGGTATCGCTGCTAGGTTGGGACATCCAGACAAGATGAAAAATATCCAGACTGTGGCACTGCACTCTTCAAAATAGAGGTGCCTCAAATGGTTCTTTGAGCGATGCCACAGAAGAACCCCATATAGTTTCATAAAGAACCATGTTTGTAATAGAGATGTATGAGTGAGAAGGTCTAAAGAACCTTCACTTGATGTAAAAAGTTCTTTACCTGTTTAAAGGTTCCCCACACTTTATAGATAGCCCAAAGAACCATAAAAAAGTGGTTAACACCAAAGCTTTCTTAACATTAAGGTTCAGTTCTTTAAAACTGAGACAAATACAAAAAAAAATAATAGATTGCTTGGGGCCCTAGGCGAGTACTCATATCCCTTATAACAAGAAATGGCCCTGGCTATAATAGACTAGTGCTTGGTGCTTGGTAACAGATGGGCTACAGTATCTGAGTGTACACTAACAAGGAAGAGCTTGTTGGTAGATGTTTCTATTAAAGTGGCCAGTATGTGTGTTTAATAAAAGGGAGTAAAGGGAGGGCAAGATGTAAAAAAGCATGGTGCAGACAGAGGCTTTGCTGGTTTTCACTGTTGCTGAGTAATGAGGCTTGATCACTGAGCCTTGAGCAATATGTGTGAGCGCTCTGTCCAAATGGGAAACGCTCCAAACCAGAAAAAGGTCATGCTCTTCAACTGCCACAGCGAAGCACAGCTGTGTCAATACTAGCATGAAGCACTTTACTTTAAAGAGCCTTGATATTATTGGTAATGCTATCACGGTTGAAGCGCCCTCTAAAAGGATTTGTCATAGATATGAAAGTGTGTGTATGTCTGTTTGTGTGTGTCTGTGTGTGTCTGTGTGTGAAGAGGCCTGAGAGGAGATGGGGGAGATATGAGAGGCGAGTGTGTTTCTCACATCTCAGATACGTCTGTTCCATCTCGTCCCAGATTATTTTAAGACGCTTCCCCCCTGTGTAGCTCCTTTACCCTCTCTCTCTTTTTCTCTCTCACGCTCACAGCCGCGTGTGCTGTATGTGAGTGTGTGTGTGTGTGTGTGTGTGTGTGTGTGTGTGTGCTGGAGCTGGCATGAAGGATGCCAGCATGAGTCAGGACACCAGATCCACACTGGCATTCACACTGCATCCCCAAATTAAGAGATGAGAGAGAACGACATAGATAGATAGACGGCTAAATGGCTAGATGGATGGATCAATGGATGGATGGAAAGAGGACAGGAGGGAGAGAGGGAGGTGGGAATAAAGTAATTATGCCCAGTATACACACAAGCTTCCCTTATAAAACCAAATTTACTGTGATGTGTGTGTGTGTGTGTGTGTGTGTGTGTGTGTGTTGGGGGGGGGGGGGATGGCCTCAGCGACTAAAAGGAAAACACTGGACAGAAATAGATTCAGGCAGCTGTTTGTGAAAGATGTTGCCCAAAAGAGTGAAGCAGGAGTAGCTATACCTTAAGACCTAAGAGCTGGATTCTTTTTACCTGGTAAGATTACTGTAATTAAAGTGGATTGGGGAGGGAATGAAATTGTCCATCAGTTCAAGACTGAGCAGAATCAATATTTGAACAATATTCGTCATGGCGTTCCAAACTCCATATATATATATATACACATCCCCAAACCAACAAATTAACCAGTACATCCCTTTAGATAGGCTGTCCATAGACCTGTAGATCTAAAATAGCAAGACTAGTAAGCTATTTTAGTCAGAGAATCAGTCAGTGAGCACCAATTGTTGTGAGAAGTGCAGTGGTCATCCTGTTTTGGCCTTGGGCCTGACTGATAACTGATGACCCTATATTGATGACCAATAAAAGGGCATTCAACACCTTATATCTCCAGAATGGCAAATTTACAGAAAGAAATACACACATTAATGGACATTAATGTAAAAAATATTTTATTCCTAGTCATTTTGGACCATATCTATTGGTCCATTAATCCTAAACCTCTAACAGAATGTAAAAAGCATCAGCCAGTTTACAATTATGTAAAAAAGCATTGTCTAAAAAAACTGCAGATTTTGTACATTTTTGATGGAAGTGCCTTCCTACTTTTCTGCCGAATTTACTTCTACCAGTTCCTGCGCCCCCCCCCATTGCCCACTTAAACACACACTCTTCTCATAGCTGAAAGAATTCTGCATGAAGGAGTGGGAAAAATGTTCTTACAGTCAATGTTAAAGACTACTAGATAGAAACATCTACATGGAAACATCTAGTTGAGGTTATTCAGTCAGTAATCTATAGATATAGTTTGAAAGAAGATTAAATATTGACATCCCTATTTCCTAATAAGATCTACATATTTATTGTGGGGTCCTACTGAATGCTTCCTTCAAGACACCAGAAACCACTAACAGAGATTTCAAAACACCGCTCCGGAGCAGTTACTGATGATTGTTTCCAATTACAGGGGAAATGACCCAGATACTTTATCATACACAAATTGACCACGATAAAAACTAATCCAGTAGGAATAATGCTTAGAAACCAAAATGCTCCATCCTGTGAGTCGAATCACCTCAGGCTGATTTACGCACTGGGCGGAGAGGTGGACCTGCCTTTATTGTTTTTTAAATCTGCCTTGATAGATGCAATGAGATGGTCAGCGCTGAGGGTATTCCAGTGACCTTAAGTGTCCCCTATCTCTGGAAAGCAGAGAAATGACTTCACATTAATGACCCTTTAAATGTCCAGGTCTCTTTCTTCTGGTTGCAAATGGTTTTTCCTTAAATAGGCAGTTAAGTCCACATTTACTGTACAGCAGGATGTATATAAGGTCTGAAGGACATTAACCCTTGTGTGTGTGTGTGTGCACACTCCAGGGCCTCAATCTCATAATTACATAACGTACATGTTAGTTTCACATAAGACAGAGTATGAAGGGTACAGAGTGTCTTTGACTTTTGAAGCTGTATAGAACCATTTAAAAAAAGAGCTATCTACCATTTAAAGATCAAGGATTCTTTGACATTTTTTTTTTTTTTTTAAAGTGCTCATGCTGATTTTGAGGTCACAGGAAAGGCTTTCTTCTGTTTACTCCTCAGTTAGGGTCATTTTTGTGCAGATGTCGCTGCACAGTAGAATAGTGCACCTCCACTCCAGAGTCTACTAAATCTCCCTATTTTGCAACCAAATAGGGGTTGTGATTTGCCTTGCGAGCAGTCTTACAAGCAGTAATCTTGGAGAGTTTTCTTGGTCTTCCAGATCTCTGCCTCCACCATTCCTGAAATTACATTACATCATCTACCTTAAAATGCTTCACTCTTTTCTAACAGGCTTCTCCTTCTTTGTCGGCCTCAAGTTCTTGAATTTTCAGAGTGCTAGGCAGCTGCTTAGAGGAGTTGGTGGCTGCTGATTCTTTTGACAGGGTTTGGGGAGTCATTGGGGAGTCATTGTATTTTTTTTCCATTGTATTTTTGACATTACACAAAACAAATTAAAAAATAACTGCAGATGAGGGTTGAGTGGTATGTTTTGTTTTTTTTACACCATACGTTTTTCATTATATTTGCCAATTATGAATACTAATTGAATAGTAAACCCATCCTTAGTAAGGTTAAATTGCCCTATATAAAATGATTATAATTATTATCATTAAAATAATCAGTATGTAAAAAGAGCACAGCATATAGCAACATCTACAGTTCTAATGTAGAGATGGGGATATTACACTGGAAATAAATTGTGGTATAAATATTTATTGTTATTCTGAAGTACTGTTTCAGTTCAGCAGCTCCCACAAAGGTGGCAGGGAGTTACAGATTCCTTTTTGAACGCCTCTGTTCCCCCTAGATCTCCTTTGTTGTTCCTTCTGAGTGTGTAGCACTGTGCGTAACCTGGCTTTTCTCATCCCGCTCCCCCAGGGCCCCAAACATGGAAAGAGCTACATCACGAACACATCAGCCGCTATTTATAGAGACAGCCGTTTCCCCAAGGACCTGCATGCCATCCGCGACCCTTTCCTCGGAAAACACGACCCATTGTGCTGGGCCTAAGTGTGTGTGTGTGTGTGTATGAGTGTGTCTGAGCATTTGTTTGTATGCTTTGGGGGTTGAGGGTTATGCAGTTATTTCCATTGTGACGAGGCACGACAGTGTGTGGAACAACGTGAAGTAGTCTGGTTTATAAACGGTGACGTAGGTAAGTATGTATGACTATAAGTGTACAGCTTGATAACAATGCTATCGTGACATTGAAGATGTGCCGGGTTGATTATCCAAGCTCCAATTTATGCCAATAACTAAACCACTGTTTCAATCAATGTTCAAGGATTTATTTGAGTTGAAGTAACCTAGTTTAGTTGCTTGTTACCACATAATGTCATTTTCTAGGTTTTCTCTCTATACAGTGTATTGACTGAGACCATACTTATTATAGGAGCCAATGGACTCTGTTGTGCACTCAATATGGGGTCTGTGTAATACTGAAAATGTTTTTGTGGACTTAAAACAATGGTGGAACCCGTTTTGGTGCCATATAAAACATTTTTTTAAAGTTCCATTTAGAACCATCCACAAAACGTTTTCCACTAATCTGAAGAACTCTTTATCCAAGTAACCAGCAGCATAATGTGAGAATCTGTATTAATGCTCCTGCCCCCTCCCCTACAATTGCAGAGTGTAATTTGTGGTTACGCCACTGCTGTAAATACAAAACACACTTTGAGCGCCCCCTCATAGACAGCTGTACACATGCATTTGCTGACAAGCTAAGAGATAGAACTGTTGTCTGAAATGAAAGGACTGGCCGAAAGGATTTTACACAAATATGACTCGAGTTGCGCAGTGTTACACAGTTCTTGTGGTCTCGTTCAGCTCCACCAAAGTTGCGTAGTGCAGCATTCCGGGCCCAGAGTGGCAATGACAGAGGTGCCATTCTCCCTGTTAGTCAGTGGAGCATCCACATTTTAAAGATGTTTCACTACATAATGTTGTCTTAAGCATCCAAATGATTCAGGTTATGATTCAGTTTATAGAAAGGACTATGCTAGGAGTCCCAGCTGGTCCAGGGGACTAAGGCGCTGTCACCATGGTTTGAATCCATTGGCCTTGCTCTCTCCAGGGTGGGTAGATGGCACTCCCCTCTTTGGTTGGTTGACGGAATAGTGCTAGTCCGCCCTCACTGGTGATAGGAGCTTTGCGTGTGATGGGGTGGGGGAGGTGAATGCGTACGGGTTGGGTAATTGGCAGTCCAAATCATGGAGAAAAAGGGGGGGATGTAATAAATAATAATAATAATAAAAAAACGACTATCCTAGCTAATGTGTTAAAATTCTGATCTCTACACCCCAAAATTTAGAGCCCGTAATGGGGGATGAGGGTTGGGTCATAATTTTCAGTAAAGCTAGCTAACACTGCTAGACTAGCTAACCACAACGCATCTCAGTCGTATTTTAATAGTTTTTTTCATCAATAACTTCATTTACTAAGTTAGTAAATACACAGGATGGCCATTTTTTTGGACAGACGTTTGTGGACATCTGCTTATCCAATGTTGCTTTCATTTTTAGGAATATTAAGGATATATATTCACATATACCCTCCTCTTGCGGTAATTGTCTGGGAAGGATTTGCTGTAAGGATTTTTTGATGGATCACAAATACTAACTTACTAGACTGAGCTCCATCAGTCACACTCACACAGTTCCACTGCTCCAAAGGTCATGATAACCTTAGGTTCATGTGCAACTACTCCAGAGGATCCCATTCTGTTTGCAGTGTTTTTCTATGGAGATTATGCAAGCTGTGTGTGCCTATTTCAACAACTGTGTCAGCAGAGGGTGCACCGTAATGCAGCCAAATTGACTAAATGAAGGGGTGTCCACAAAACTTTGGACATACTGTGTATAACAGGAGAACTACTGGGTGACCATGCTGACAAACAGCAGATGATTGTAAGCAGTGTGTATGAAAGTTTAGTATGACTTTTGTAGAGGTGGTTTACGTGAGGGGGGTGCCAAGTTGAGTTTTGCTTAGAAGGCTAGGACTAGCACTTGTTTTGCATCAATGGGTTTTCTGTTCTTTTACTGAGTACAGGGAAACACATCTCCATTGTTCTCACATGTGTCAGATTAGGTTGGAAAATGCTGGAATATTCCTTTAAACCAGTGCAGGACTGAAGCTGAGAGGCCCTGGCTTGCACAATTGTAAAACTACATTACATTAGTTAAATTAGTCTGCTTCTGAAATTCCAGCATTCTTGAAATGCTGGAACTGTCTCTAGCGAAAAGAACGTTCTTTATATATATATCATATATATATATATATTATCATAATTAGCTGCTTCACAGAAAGAACCCTGTACAGAAGATTGGGTAAAGTGTTGGTTGTTGGGTGGATGTTGTTTTGTTCAGTGCATATTTAATAGGTAAACATCTACATATGAGAATGCCCAATAACTGATGTTCCCTCCAATCCAGCACGGATATGTGATGGCAGTGTTTGTGCCGTTACATATCATATCCATGAAATAAACTTCACATTTATCCCTTTTAGAGACACATTTGAATATATAGGAGAATTAACGTGATAAATAATGTACATTCCTAAAGTGCAGTGAAATTTCCTCTCGAGCTAAACCATTACAGTGATGGATAAAGAAGGCATTTCAGGCCTTTGTGAGTTCTACTGAAGCTATTCACTCTCCACGCAGACCCGCAAGCTCCCTGCACACTCCATGTCATAAAGCTATGGCAGTCATAATTTGTGCTTCACATGACATTTCTCTGTAGCTCAAAGCAGGAAGAGAAGGGCTTTTATCACTGTCATGGCCGAAGAGGAACAAGAATAAATTATCCATGGTAATAGAATTTGTGCCATGATATTTGTTTTGTATAAATAAATAAATAAGTAAAATCATAATTTAACATAATTACACAGTTTCATCTAAATAATAAATAAGTATGCAAAGTCTCAACTCTTTTTCTGGCATACCCTGGGTCAATGTTATACATACAGGATGTGTTGATGGACACCTCCACATGGGCACACTCCACATATTTTTGATAGGGTTGAGGTCACAACTTTGAGAAGGCCATTCCAAAAGCTGAATGTTATCCTGCTTTATTCATTCCGCAACCACCTTAGACTGGTGGTCTGGGGTCACTGTACTATTTGAACAGCAAATTGTATTCAAGTTTTAACCACCTAGCTGATGGTTTAAGGTTATGCTGAAGTATTGCCATCCACTGAACTGTACCAGTATCACTATAAGCAAAACAGCCCCAGAGCAAGATGCTACCACCACCATGCTTAACAGATGGTACAGGGTTTTGAATGCCTCATCCTTACTCCTCCAAACATCTTTGTCTCATCTGACCATAAATCTTTCCTCCAAAAGGCTTTTTTTATTTGACCATGTGATCATCTGTACACTTCAGTTGAGCTTGAATGTGCAAGTGTTGGAGCAGGGGCTTCTTTCTTGAACGGCAACCTCTCAGTCCATAGTTAAAATGGAAAACTAGCTTGACTGTAGTCTGTGATACTGGTGTTCCAGCAGCGTACACTTCATGGTGGGCCTGTGCCTCTGTGGGTCTTGGGTTGTTTCTGACCATAAGAACCAATTTTCTCTCAGCTGAGGGTCAGCTGAGGGTCTTTTTCAAACCATGGCAAAGTGGATCCACTACTCAATGACTTGTACTTAAGTACAATTGTTTGAACCGATGGTCTTGAATCTGCAGTTGTTTAGAGACATTCCTGACTTTTATAAATGTACGATCATCATTCTAAGATCTGCACTGAGCTCAGATCTGCACTATGCTAAAGAGGTTTTAAAATAATGGACTATACACATAGATTATTTTCCCAAAATGTGGGGCTTTTAAAAAATGTATTGTCTATCTAACATGCATATTTTATCCAATGTTTGTCCGATGTGTGTTTTTTTTCTTCTCTGTTTCTGTGCACCATGTGTCCGAGCTGCTCTCAGGTCAGCGAAAGGTCACAGCCTGCAGGCCAGGGTTAAATAACCCACCCTCCGCCTCCCTTTTGTCCAGGCTTCGTAAATCCTCAGCTCGGGATGCATTACTGGGATTGCCTTATGTAATGTCTCCCCGCACTGGGTGATAAAGCTCAGAAAGCATGGCCTGTAATGGAGCAGCTTTGACGTGAAATGCCGCCTTGGACGAGAATCCAATCTAAATGCAAAACTGGCTATTAATCACTCCACCTCCCGCAACCACACGCCAAGCAAGCATCCACAGCACACACACACATACGTCTGTCCATACAGACATATTTGTAAGGTGTTTTAGTGATATGTCATTGAGGCCTGGCAGGACATGAGAGTTATAGTCATGTAATGTCCAGTTCATATATAGCAGATCTTTTTGATTTATACATTGACAGTAAAAGCAAACTGAATCACTGCAGGGCAACCTCCAGTATATTTTTTCAGCACAGCTGAATTCATCTTTTTTTTTAACCAAAACTCACTTTACAGTAATAAAGTATACCACAAATAGCTGCTGCTCTGGTTCAGGCATCTGTGATTAAGTGCAGCCGACTCGCATTCCTTGAAACTTGCAATATCACAAAAAATTCAATTACAGTACACTGTACGTGGCTTTGTGTGAGATTAATTCTTCTTGCCTGTGCTCGAGAAAAACAGACTGGTCGCCTCAGGTCTCTGTAGAATCCCTTTTTGAGGAACGATTGGCCAACAGTCCGACAAGCAGTCCTACGCAAGCAAGAGGATTGCTCGCCTTTCAGAAAAGCCCATTGTGCAGTACGAAAGCACGTCCTGAAATGATCCTCTGAGAAATTAATGTTATGTAATGTATAATAATAATAATAATAATGTATTTTTATGTCACCTCAGTACACCTCTGTACATGTACACTCTCAAACAAAAAGGTTCTAAACTGGATCCTTTCAAGGTCCTCTGCTTGGCACTAGGGTGGTACCTTCAGAGTGACCCAGCTAATATGTGGGAGAAGGTTTTGGGATCAGACGAGAGACACTTTGGGAGACACTATGGCCAAAGTGGACACTGTGTATGCTCATTCCACAACAAACACCATTCTAATGGTGCAGCATGGGAATGGCAGTGTCTGGTTGTGGGGATCTTTTTAAAATTAAGAATGGGTGAAAGGTGGGATATAAAAGGAGCAAGATAATCTGTGTCTGTCTTCAATGTCCTTCACCTGTCAACAGAACAATGATCCCAAGAACAAAGCCAAAGCAACACCAGAGTGGTTGAACAACAAAAAGGTCAATGTTCTACAATGTCCAGGCCAAAGCCCAGATCTCAATTCTACTAGAAGCATCAATCAACCAACCTGAACAACCTGGAGCAAATTTGGGTGAAAATCACAATCCTAGAAGTTGGTTACAAACTTGTCCCAACATGGTTAAAGCCCCTGAGTCTGAGGGTTTTTTTATAAAGTTCAAACCCTAGTCTAATGTCTTATGGGTATCTTCCTCAAGTCTAATAAATGTCTGCTGTATTTCACCAGTATTGCTCTCCACTCAACGTAGAATAGTCAGACCCAAAAGGGGTCATGCTTTCGTCATCATACCCCTGACCAATAACAAGGCTAAGATGGCTTTGTCCTCTCTTTGAGTCTGAGAAGCCTGGAGAGCTAAAGCCAATTAAGTGAGCATCTTAATAAGCTAGCTAGCTAGCTATCCAGCTATCTGCATGTTTGGTAAATCTGTGGTTCAATCATCCAGTTATGCCAGCATTTCGTGTGTGCACTCCCTGTATGCACATCCAACAGGAAGGTGGATAAAGGCCTGGCCTTCTTTAAGGAATCATCAAAAAATAAAAAATAAATAAGGTTATTAGTTGGTCATGGACACAGTGGCGTCGTCTACAACACGACCCACTCAAAGCATATAGTAAACATTTTAGCTTCAGTAACTTAACTCAGAAAGCAAGGGGCCGCTCCACTATGAAGGGGCAGAGCTAGGTCCTTGGTAAAGCTCCGCTTGGAGCTGGAAGATGATAACCGAAGCAGAGGCTCCTGTAGTCCAGATATATGTCACAGCTCTGGGAGTCCGAGCTTAAAGCTCGAAGGCCTGTACATGTACAGCTGCATAATCCCAAGTCTTCCTGTGTGCGCCATTACATCGCGTATCTATAAATAGGCTGGATACTCGATTACTTGGTTTCAAAACCTCAGTAAATAGTAAAGATTTGTAAAATCACAATCGCAATTCAATGAAACACTAAAAATGGGATTTTTCTAAGGCTGTGTGCATTGCCATAAATGAGTGCATTTTGGCGATTTTTGAGGAATGTTTATTATTAAGTTTCCCAAGTTTAGTATTATACAAAAAAAATCAATAAATAACAATGTGCCCCCAGTGGCTTTAAAGCCATCACTGCTGTTTCTAGTCTGAAGTGGTTGAACAGTTATGCCAGAAGCATTTTTCAGTATTTTTTCAGATGTTTTTTTTACTTTGATTTTTTTGTTTACTGTTTTTATTCCAGACAAGTCTGATTATTGTCAAGGAGGCTGAATCATTTAGCAAGGCACTTTATTTACTTATTTCACACATATTTTACATATTCATACATATCTACACATACAGAAACATATCGTTGCTGTTCAATAAAAAAAAAATCTCCAAAATGGTGACTTTACATGCCCTTAACTCTTAAAGGAAGTCAATGTAAAATAAGAGTTTATTCCAAGTCATCTAGAGCATTTCTCCTGGTCTATTCATTAGGAATCTTTTATACAGGGTACAGAGCAGCTGCAAGGGTTCGAATGATGGAGAAAACTAAAAACGAACATAATAGAGAAACATGTTTTCATTGGATGGCAGCGATATATCCATACATACATAATGATGGAAAATTTTTAAGCACACACAGAATCATCACCGTGTCTTCAACTCTGTTGTCAGCATGGAAGAGTTGAGCTCTATTGCTGAACTGAAACCTCATTACCTTGATCCTCAATGTTAAAGAGGCTTTGGCATGCGGCACTCCCCCCTCCGCCTCCAGTGACATTAGCTCGGGCTGCTCTATTTTCTGCAGGCACATGCACACAGGCCGTATCACGTTCTACTCAATAAACATTGGCTAAGAGAGATAATGCGTGGGGGGAGGGAGCTTTATCTGCTAAGCTTGGTTAACAATACGATCTAACTTCTACTTATGGTCCAGCCGTGTGCCACAGCAGTGGGCAGCACTGCTGCTCCCTGAAAGGAAAGCCAAAGATGTGTGAAGGTCAGTGGCTAACTGAGTCTGTGAAATTATCTCACTCCCCTCCCCCAACCCCCCTTTCGCCTCAGACCTGTTGCCCTCGGGCTAGCTGCCAGTCATATAACCATGTGACATGCCTGAAGAGGAGATAGAAAGGTAGAGAGCCTGTGGGAGAACGGAATGTGTGTGTGTATGTAAATGTGTGTGGTTAGGGGGAGGGGAGAGAAGGGGGTATTCATGTTTCAGGGTTAGGTCAGTTACATTAAGTTACATGTAGGTCGTAATACATATACTGTACATTAGATATGACCCTGCATTATGACACTGTATAAAACAAAGGGTGCATGTGTGTGTGTGTGTGTGTGTGTGTGTGTGTGTGTGTGGGCTGTTAGGGTTGTGGGGGAAGTCGGGGTGAGAGTCAGCACTGCTGCTGTAAGCCAATGCGTTAACTGTCTTAAGTTGATTATCCGGCCTATCACTTTACTATCAGTTAATTGTACTCAATTCCTCCGCCCTCCTGCCCGCCAGCACTGCACTGTGATAATGCACTACTTCAGGATTGGTCAGGGCAAGAGGCTCTAGATCCCTTTCAAGGTCAGTGAGAGTGTATAAAGTGTTGCCCTAAGCCGTGAGCACTGTCTCGCTCAGATAAGGCCACAAGACTCATGCAGAGTTCAGAGTTCAGAGTGGCTAGAGGCATGAAATGCCCACCAAACTGTTAGATATCATCACTGTCATAAAATCTTGATCCTCCTAAATGGTAACCTTAATTTGCCACTTAATTCTGCATAATCAAGCTCTGTCCAAACTCTGAACCTCCATATGTGCTCTGAGTTTTACATCAAATCAAGCGCTTTTCACAGCTGACGTTGTCACAATGTTGGCTTTACAGGAATTCAGTATTAAGACTTCAACCCCCAGTGAGCAAGGAAAAATACCCTCAGTGCTGGAAGAAGAAACCTTGGGAGGAACCAAGACTCACGAAGGGGGGCCCATCCTCCTCTGATCAGAAGTATTTATAAATTATTGATAAAAGTCACCACATGTTCTTCTGCTCACGTGAGCTGATATAATCATAACATATATAATCATAGTAGAGATGGAGAGAATAGTGATATCATGATTGTAAGTAATAATAATAATAATAATAATACTTATATGATGGCATATATAACATGATTATTATGATTATGATTATTATTATTACTACATGTAATAGAAGAATGATGTTAAATCTTTGTTTTTAGACTGGCCAGCATGTATCCATCTACCTGTATGTTTTTTCTTATCTCAAAACCAGTGTCTCAGGCACCAGGCACTGTCATTCATAATCATAATCAATTATGTGTAATTCTTTCTGTGAAGTAACATTTAGTGGCATTAAAGTTATTGGACGTCTGATTCCATTCACCACCACTGTGCACAGTTCTGCCTTGGTAAGTTTCCCTGGAATGCAGCGTTTCACATCAAACGGCTTTTAAATGGCTTTGTTTGTGTAGAACTCCTATGTCAGTTTGGACCATTAGCTATGAGAGGTTAACACAGTGTAAAGGAGAATGGGCATCTTCACATAGTGTAAAAACACGAAAAGAAAAGTTGTAATACCCAAATATATTTTCCCTTTCACGTTTATCATTTTCTCCGCTGACTGATATGATTTGTTGGTATATAAAAAAAATCTGGAATACATTTCCATTCGATTCAAGCCTCTTCTATAAGGCCTGACCTTATGTCTATTAGAAATGTAGAGGTCTGATTGGAGAGGGCGATAAAACTTTCACAACAAATCCATAAATGGAGCTCGGTGATAAGCAGTGTGCTCTCTGGGGGTATCTCCCATCACCCCTGGTGACACTGCAGGCTAAGTGCACTAAAGCCCTCCTGCTATCTGTACAGGTAGACTTTAATCAGCTGCTTACTTTACTAGGGCTGTTATTGATTAAGCCAAAGTGCATATCTATGTACCACAGCGTGCACTTACCTGTGAATAACTTCTACATAATAAATAATCCAGGCTTAAATTAGGAGTGTCTGTTGGCTCAGAGAGTCTGCTTCTGAGCTTGCTTAGAAATAGGCAAACACTCTGCAGAAATGTGCCATGCAGAGAATGTCAGTCATGACATCTGAGTCACTGCTTAATAAAAAAGTACTTCAGACATGGAGTGTGAATAATGCACGGGTTGGTGACAGTGGGCAGTTTCCAGTCTTAATGTTACACTAAAATGTGACATCACCACCGCATAAACGCATGACGTTAGCCGTGCGCATTTTGTAAAGCTAAGAGAGAACTTACCATGCCTCGTTCTGCGCCTCGCTCCTTTTTTTTTTTTTTTTTTTTTTGCTGTTTGTCTAAAAGCCTGGAGATAAACTCCAAAAATAGAGGAGTGTGGCAACAGAGGGAGAGTGAGTCATCCATATCAGCTGTACTCTTCCCTGGGTGCATGGTAGCCTTAATGCAATCACAACACACACACACACACACACACGTACAGACACTCACATTTCGAATATAACAGAGAGAATATCAAAGAGGGCTGTTTAATTAAGAAAGCTCGAGCTTCAGTTTCAAATCCCAGTAAAGATCTAAAGATATGGCTGAATAGAACAGTTCAGTCAAGAAAGCTAACATTGCTAACAATGAGTGCAAGTGAATACCCAATAATTAGCATGATGGACTCATATGGACACTGCGTGTCAGCCATGCTAGCATGGTTGGGGGGTGTTCAAGGCCTTACTCACATTGAATTAGATGTTCAAGTCTTCTCAGTTGTAAAACTCGAACCTGGATGCTTCACTAGCTAGGTCTTCCCCTATCGAACACAATGTTATCAGAACTGTAAGGCTAGCATTTATGCATATGTTTATAACTGTATGTGCCACTGCATCTTTTTAAATTATTAACCAATTTCCAGAGAGCCAATTACCCAACCCACTTATTCATACTCTTCCCCTATCACATGTAATTCTCTCTGACACTGTGAGGATGAGGACTGACACATGCAACCTGCCACCGCTGGTTTTCGTACTGCCGCCAATGCCACCAACCGAGAGCACTCAGAGGAAAACGCTAAGTACCCAGCTCTGATGCATCGGCAGGTAGACACCGAGCATCACTGAAGTGATGTGGGGAAAGAAAGAGAGCCATCTACAAACCCGGATAGAAAGGCCAATTATACTCTCTCTGGCTCTGGCTGCCGGTAGCAAGCAGCACTGACCCAGGATTTTTAACTGGGTGGGCCAATATAGTGTTAGGAGTCTTGCCCAAGTACTCTTATTGGTGTAGTGCAGCATAGTCACCCAGACCGGGAATCAAACCCCAGTCTCCCACATGGTGTAATAGCTCACTGGCAGGTAGTGGTGTTATCTGTTGTGCCACACCAACCACCAAATGATCAGAGAATCACTGAGTTCTGTGAAAAATAAGTAATTCAGTCTGAATTTTCTCTGACTACATATACCGGACCTTTTAACCCAATACCACACAAGTCAGTAACGAACAGCAATACATAATACATTAGTACTGTTATTTATGCGATAAGGCCTCCTTTGTCTCCTGCTGATGTCATGGTGGATGATGCATTTGTCGCTTAACTCTGTCAGCAGAATGAACAGCTCGTCAGCATAAGAAACAGTGAGAGTGAAGGAAAGTGACAGACAGCCGGCGGCTTCGTCTGGGGCAGAGTTGAAAAGAGATCCAGCTGATGTGTGGGAGGGGACGATACACATGCAGTCATGACTATCTGATCCTCAACTTCTTATACATACTTCCCCAATTACCCACCTGTAACGATAAGCCCTGGAGTTATACTGTACATCTCCAGAGGTGGGGAGAGTAGACTAAACCCATATGGTTAGTTCAAACTAAATAACGTCAATCGCTGCAAGTGTCGGCAGAAATAAGCTTCCAAGAACCAACTTTAGTACAAGTATAAAAGTTGTAGAAGTTAGAAAAGAATCCTGAGTTACTTAAAGAACTTCTAGTGAACTTCTAATTACATCCAGCATCTGTCAGCGTAGAAGGTGACGTTTGTTGGGTAGTTTTTTTTTCCCCCAGTAGAAATAAATTGGGGTGCTTCTTATGACACAAATGATGCAAATATACTAGTAGCACCCATGCAACAAGAAAAACACTGTAGCTAACTTTGCAACCACATGAAACACCATGGCAACCACCAAGACGCATTAGCAACACCATAGCACCATCTTAGCAACGCCTTAGGAATGGCCTGAAATACCAAAGCAGCTCCCACAGAAACCACCTGAATACAGAAGCAACCATCTGATATACCTCAGCAGCTGCTTTAGCAACCACTCAAGAACACCTTGGCAACACGCCTAGCAACACCTTCACCTAAAACTGCATAACACCACCCTAGCAACTACCTGGGATAACACAGCAACCACTTAGAAAAATCGGTTTCTCCCAAAGCATTAAATGTATTGAATATTATTATAATTATATAATATGAGAATATGAAATATTGCTGGCATTTCGGCCTGTAGTGGGCAGGATGGCACTTTCCATACTGTACTGAAGACTTGCCTCTCCAGCATTCCTATGCGCTTCTCATCCAGTGGGGTCACATGTCAGAGTAGGTCAGGGCAGAGTTCAGAGGCGAACTGCTAGTGGCTTCAGTCAGTTGTGTTGTGACTGTAGGATGCGGACAGTGGCTGTGGTCGCTGGTAAGTCTGTCGGAGCTGAGGTGCGCTCCAGTGTGTCCTGCGCACTGACAGCTGAGCTGCATGCTCTTTGTATCCCGCTGAAGGCCTGGATTGTACACAATGTACCGAGGCACATTTTTCCTGGCCTGGGTTCAGCTGCACTGTTTGCTGCAGTGGATCAGGGCAACACGACTCATGTTCCAGCCTTTCAGCTTTTTAGAACTGCAGTCTCTCTCTCTCTCTCCCCCCCCCTCACTCGCGCACCCCTCTCCCTCTCTCTCTGATCTGAATCTGTCTGTCTCCTTGATATATTGCAATATTATAATTAGCAGTGGGCAAAGTGCTGATGTTATTGTGATTATTGATTGTGGTTGTTTCACAATACATTTGATATCCTGAATATCAGCACAGACACAGTACTGAACTACTCCATCATAAATAGACAGAACTAGGCCACATATACATGCAAAAAAACAACAACCACTGCTGTACAGTCACAGCACAGATTAGCTGATTAACTGATTAGCTCCTGTTTTGATGGTGAATTTGATCAATTGCAACTTGTTTGCAAACCTTTCATATATAATATCATAGCATTTATAATTTAATATCAATATATTATTATTATATGATATTATATTATACATTTTGTATCATTATTATTATTATTATTATTATTATTATTATTATTATTATCTAATTTTGTGTTAGAATCTCTTCATATATTTTACTTACTTCATATATTTACTACTACTTTATTTTACTGCATTTTTTTATTTACATTTTTACGCTTGCTGTCCTTATCAACGCACGGACGGTTCTCAATGCATTTCATTGCTAGTTGTAGCGTGTATGACTATGTCTGTGACAATAACATTATTTCATTCATTAAAATAGGCACAAATATCATTACTACGCTAATATCACTGTCTACAGTAAAAAGGTATTTTATTGTGTCCTTTGTCCACACAAGTTAAACTAGGTGAGCTGCTGCTGAATTGAAACAAATCTGCGTGATTGCTGATGCAAGGACAAATCTGAAACTCAACCAAGTCATCAACTACTTTAAAAAAATCCTGTTACTTTGTACTAGATTAAAATGATTACAATTAAAAAATATATATTTACATTTTTTACAAGCAAAAACACAATTCCCACTCAGACATACTGCTTTAAATGTTTACTTATGTACTTGCACACAGTACTGCATGTATCAACACATTCTATATACATGCTATATATACACATTACATATCCACACACACACATGTACATATATATCATCGCTGTCACACTAAGTACTTGCATCTCTGTTTTTGCAGTTTTTCACATTTTGACATAACCACAATAACTTCATGATGAATGGACCAATAGAATAGATCATTTTACACTGACTTCCATTAAAAGTTAGAAAGATTTGTACTCCTTTTTAGGGGTACATAGTTTTCTAAATGAGACATACAAAGAAGAGGAGAGATGGGTCTGGAAGGTCAACTTGAGAGGAAATTTGGCCACAATTTGAGTCTATTTAGATCAAAATGGTGATAGAAACATAACTGTAAGAGCATCAAAGGACTTATGAACCTAGCAGGGAAAAAAAGATGGTTGAGGGCAGTTGGTTGAATTATCGACCTGAATATGTTCACATATATTAGACCTTCACTTATATCTGTAGCTCTTTCAAGTGCGGTTTAAAACTTTTAAGAAGTCTAGTAAAAAGTCTCTGACCTTGTGTTTTGGATACATACATATCCTGTGAATAATTCATATCTAATGGGAGGGAAATGTATAATTGCTATAATGTGTTGGTGAAGGATTTTAGCTGTAACTGACAAAACAGCCTATTAACCACGACTCCAGTCTGTATTGTTGATGTTAAGCTGGGCCTGCAACCTTGTCTTATGAAATGTTGATGTTACAAACAGCAGTTTGAAGTGCATGCCTCTGAAAAAAAGGGTTTTATGTGAAACCTCATTGATGTTCATCACTGAAACCACCGCAGAGATCTGAGTTTTACCTCTGATGAGTCAATCAACACTGTTCAAAAGGCAAAGAGAGCCCAGCAGAATGCCAATAGCAGCAGCAGAATGCCATTATGTCTGCCACACCATCAACAGACGGTGTCCTTGGCACAGAGGGCATTCTGCTCGCATTACAGCATTTGCAACATGAGTAACACTTCAGACACGTCCCTCGTTCTTTTGAGCACAGCTGAACAATGTGTGCATGAGGATCGTTTTCAGTTACAAGACCAAATAAACAGAATTTGTGGAACTATGATGTCTAAGGCAGCAACCACAGCTAGGGCTATTCATGAAGATCCAACGACAGCATGTGACAGCATGTCTGTGCCACTTTTCCCATCAAAGTTGGCCTTTTTCCCATTGCAAATGTGCTCATGAGGAGCCATAACTTCAAAGCAATTTCGTGAAGAAGCACCTCCCCTGCAGCTGCCGCCAGCAGCCTCCCCTGGGTCTAAAGCAGGAAGACGTGGGCCATCTCCAGTGTGTCAATGGATGAACAGGGGAAATCAGGGTTTAACAGGCTTTGCCACGCTGAAAATGAGTCATTTATTCCAAGCTAACAAACAATGGAGTTAGACAAATGATTGCTCAGCAAAGGTCCTCTCCAAGTAGCATGTAACAGCAGTTCGATTCAGAAAGCTAACTGAGGCTTGGGCTGGTCACAGTGATTAGGCTGACTATATCATTTCATAGAAACGAAACGACACACATACACATGGGTTGGTTTTCCTGTCTTTGTAGGATACATCCATTGTCTCCTGTGCTAGCACAAAAAAGACACTGTCCATGTGACATGTAACAGCTGCCCTGTCCAAAAAGCCATTTGAGGCCTTGGCTAGTCACATGGGCTAAGCTAACTGTGCTGTTTCATGGAAATCACATAACCTACAAACACACACACACACACACACACGTTTTCCTGTCTTTGTAGGGTGTTTCTATTGTCTTATATGTTACTGTAGTTAAATGCTGCTTTGCTAGCAGAAAAAGACACTCTCAATGTAGCATGTAACAGCGGGCAATTTAAAAAGCCAACTGAGGCCTGGACTAGTCACAGGACCTAAGCTAGCTGTGCTGTTTCATGGAAATTACATAACCTACACACACACGCACACACACACACACAGGTTGTTTTCCTGTATTTGTTGATTGTTTCCAATGTCTCCTGCAAAGACACCCTGCAGCAGATAGCATGTAGAAGAGTTACTAGTCAGGCAGCTAAGTATGGGTTGGGCTAGTGACTATAGACTAGACTATACTGTTATATATAATTGCACAAACCCAGGACACAGGAAGATAACACCTGCAAGGGATAGTTCTAGATCTAGGCCTCCTCCCACCACCAGGGGGAAACCTAAAGTCAAGCCAGCCACTAATCAAGCCCTATGCACAGCACCTGGGCCAAAGACTATATAAACCCCTAGATTCAGTTGCCCAATGCTGGATCTTTTGACTCTCTCTAAGCATTAGTGACAGCCAGTCTTGAAAGAAGGCTGAGTGGGTCTCACTCTCATTCATGTGTTGCTCCTGTAGTTTTTCTCCTGTCTAAGTTTTCTTCCCCCTTTCCCTCCAGTTGTCTGTGTTTGTGTAGTGTGTGCCTGTGTGTGTGTTTGCACACACCCTGGTTACACCCTGCTACACCCAAGTTCCCTCATTTCTTTTGGGAGGCCTTTTCTCTTTAGTTTTCCTCTTGCTTTTCCAGGTGGCCAGCTTTCTCACCTGGCAGCCTTTGCTTGTTCTCTCGCACAAGATGCACCTTTCTTTTTTCCACCTGTTTTCGAACCCACCCCTTTTAGTCGGTCGGCTGCTGTCATAAGTGCAGAGGCAGCGTGTTCGTCTCACGTCGTGGCGACCTAGGTTCGATTCCCGGGTGACTTTATATGCTCTTCTGTGTTGCCTGCTCGGAGGTCAACTGCTCTGCACTTAAGGTCGTTGGTCATGTGGTTATGGTAGCTCACTTAGTAGTGTGAATCCCTGCTAGGTGAGCACCCCCCATTGCAACATCATTATTCTTCTAAATTAGCTTTATTTATTTATTTTGAGGGGGCATATATAATTATTTGGCATGTAATTAGAGCTTTGTAAAATATTTTTTTAAACCATATGGAAAATATCAAGCCTGAAAATGCATGCATCATTATGCCAGATCAAAATATGCTGTATGGAAAGATATATAAGTGTATCATATCAGATTTAAAATTGTGTATTGTTTTTTTGTGTACCCCTAACAATATTCCGTATTAGACATGTCCATAAAGCTGTTGGTAAGATACACTAAAACATTAATAGCTGGTGGGTATTTCCTGCTCCTAGGCTCCCCCTACAGTCAAGAAGTGTAATTCGCACTTTCAGCTCCCTCTAAAGGACATGCTTTACACATGCATTTGTGGCCACGCTGAGAGATATAGAGCCAAGACTGAGGCAATATTACAGGATTTTACATGAACATGACTCTGATTACACAGCTTTAGTGTCCTGAGTGTAACTTTGGTGAAGCAGGCAGGACAACATAGTGCAGTTAGAAATGTGCCAAGCCCAGAGTAACAACAACAAAGGTGCTGTTCTCCCTGTTTCAAGTGAGTGGAGCATCACAATGATGCTGAAACTGTTATATTAAAGTAGAAATGCTACATTTAATGTTGCTTTTCCAGAAGAGCCTCAAATCAAAAAGCATTTAAGACACTTCTTTTCACACGTATGGCAAAGTACATGATTCATGCAGTGAAACTGTGTGTTAAACATTAAGCCAAAGAGCTTTTGAATAATCTCCCTGGCTAAAGACGTGGTGCCCATAAATCCTATGTTTGAGAAGCATAGCCATTAAAGCATGCTGAGGTAACGCAGAGGACACTCTCCGCCTAGCTGCAAGACTGCTCCAAATTTAGCTCCTCATCATCCACCACACTACACGAACAGCATTTTCCTCGTTCCACTGCAACACACCACCAAAATTATTTACAGACATAATTAGAAAAAGCTGCTGAATAAAACATTACAAGAACGAAAAGGAGAGCTGGTTCTAGAAGGTCGGCTTGAGAGGCAATGTGGCCACAATTTAAGTGGATTAGGATCAAAATACTGATAGAAATCTATTTAGGAGCATCTTGGTGTTGTGGTGCCACAAAACAGCTTGTTCGGGTTAATCAGTGAACCTAATGGTTATATATAGGCCTGTGCTGGTAAATATAGCCCTTTCAGCTGCAAGTCAAAAGCTTACATGTACCACCAGAGGATGGAGAAAACCTAAAACCACACTCTGTAAGTATATTTAGTACAGAAACTGAAGTTTGAGATGTGCTGGCCTTCACTTTCTGGGGTTCTTTTGGCCTAAAGATTTGAAAAGCTCCAAAGCCAGAGTTTAGAGGAACGCCTGAGCCAACTGGATGCTAATGGTAGGGCCTTCCAAGCTTTCAGAGAAGATCTAATCATTTCTGAGAAATAGAAAATTTGTGCAGAATTTTAAAGGTAAGCTAAGCATCTATAAAGCATCTAAAGTTTTCTTACCAAATGAAGTGTTGCCAAATGCAAATTCGAATGGACATTTTGAACCCCTTTGAATCCAGTTAATTCCGTGTAGAACTGAATGCATTTTCCACATTGAAAATAATGGTGGACATATGTCATATTGGGCTATATTTATTATCTTTACAGTGTGATGTCAACTCCATTCTTCTTCAACTCAAGTGCGTAAACCACAAAGCTGATTGCATAAACTCCAGAACAGGGGCAGTGGATATTTGGAGCACCTTTGCTGCTGCCACAGTGTGTCCCTTTACACACGGAGAGAGGAATTACATAAGACTCCAGCAGAGACAAATTCAGGTCGAGGCGGAGTTGCAGCCAAAGAGAAAAGAAAGGACGTGTGTGTGTGTGTGTGTGTGTGTGTGTGTGTGTGTGTGTGTGTGTGTGTGATTTTAACGAGCTAGCCCCAAACAGAGGGGTCTCCTACAGAGGGGTTCCAGCCCTTATGCTGGAGTAGTGAAGGATTAACCTCGGCCTGCCCCCACTTCACCACCGTTACACAAGTAAAGCCACCGTTGCGCTCAGACCCGCTCTATTCCTGACCACAGGGTGCGCTAATCTAAAAATACAACACTGTAGAAGGGCTCGCACAACACACTCCCAATCACACACACGCAGTGTTTGGTTGACGTCAAGGTAATAAACCCCTCTGCCTAAGAATAATGGCTTTGTAGAGCTTAAATGAGGAGAACATCAGCTCCACTCACTGGTGGAAGATAAATACTGTACACTGCAAAAAAAACAAAAAAGAAGCTTCCAATACAGTCATGTCCAAAAGTCTAAGCACCCTTTGATCAAAGTGTCTTATTGGGTTTTTTTTCTTTTCCATCACTCTTTATAAAAAAAGGCTCTCGGAGGATGCTTTACTAAAGGCTATGGTTGATTTAGGTCTAGAGGCCTATTGAACCCTTTTGTTTAAAGCATGAAGAAGTACACATCTTCTACAGAGAACATATCAAGACATTCACAATATAAAATACGGCATGATCAAAAATGATAGTATATTGTATATGCTATTTTTTTTCAGTACATATAAAATCGATTTTATATGTACTGCTGCTGTCCAATGAATACCACGTATCTCCATTTTTGTCTGTTTTTGGTTTTTGCCATGGTTTGAACCTTGTAGACTGTGTAAATAATTATGGAAGAACAGACCAACAGAAATGCTCTTAATGACTTGGAATAAACTCTTTTTTACATTGACTTCCATTCAAAGTTAAGAAAAAGAAAGTGTCCTGTAAAGCATCTGTTCACTTATTTCCACATCAACAAAACATGGCATATGACCATGGGTGCATGCAACTGTATACACAGCCTATGTACTATTACATTTATCCAGAGTTTGGGTCTAATAGTATATTTCTTCAGGATTCTGAAATGCTAATACTAATGCTATTTTTTTTTACATTTTATATTTTGTATGCTGCTGAAGTCATCTATCTGAGAAACTATCTGAGTAATCTATTTTAGTCATAGTAATGATTAGTTATTTATTCTTTTTTGTGTGTGTGGAAAGGGCCCATCTCTCAATCACTAAGAATGAAACGGGCTGTTCTTCTAACTGTATCTTTACGATTCATATATGTAAATGAATTCTGTTCAAACTCTGCCCTGTATTGTTAGTCTGGGCTGATAATATAACTTGGGTGGGACTAAACTTTTAGCTTATGGTGGATATTCAAATATACAGATGCAAATGTGTGGGTTTTTGTGACCTCACAGAACCAGTGTATGTAAAACAGGCAGCTTTGGCAGCTTAGTTTCTATATATGAGCTGTATGGACTGGGCTGGAGTGAACCGTGTATTTTTATTTTATGTGGCTCTTTAATTTCTCTATGTTACATTGGTGAAAGCATCTCTACTGCCTTGCAAGGTGTACTAGCCCCAACCTTTAAGGTTTATGGTTTAACAACAAGAACAAAAATAAAGAAAAGCATAAAACAGAGCCTAAAAACTTCAGTTTCAATGCTGGTAGCTGCTGAATTTATTAAGATGCAGGGGCACTGTATGGGGAAGAAACATTACAGCGATTCTGAGAGCCTGTGACTCTCAGAATCACCCTAAATACATCCCCCTAAAGGAAGTATTTAAAACATTTAATTTCAATATTAAACATTCATTATTCATAGAATAGTTTAATAAAAAATTAAAAAAAACATTTTTAGTAAGGACCCCAAGTCTCTGCATTGCCTGATTTGCTTCCCCATTTCTATTCAAATGAAATGGTTCAGTCTGCCCTCAAAACAGGTGCAATTGCAATTGTGAGCAGTGACTGCGAGTTGGTAGAGAAGCCTCATGTTGTATTCCACAAAAAAAGTTTGTTGCCAGAAATGCAAAGACAGACAGTGAAACAGGCTGATATTAGTTATTTAATATCTTTTGGGCTGGTCTAGTCTTGGTCTGGTGCTGGTTTAGCTGGTCACCAACAGGATGCCAGTGCTGGTTGTTTAGCATATGCTGGTCTGTGCTGTTGTTGTTGTTGTTGTTGTTGTTGTTGTTTTTTCCAGCAGAGCATTTCATTTACAAAGTGTTTTACAAACTCGTTTGTATCACAAGATTAGCATGCTAACTGTAGCCAATTGTGAAGCATCCGGCTATTGTTTAAAATATCCAAGTGGTCATCAACTAATTTGCCATGCTTGAGCTACGTTGTTCACACTGCTGTTGTCAAACACTGTGTTATTTAATCATTTACCCACAGTTATGAGTATTATGGCAGAATTCTTAGTTATATGTTCCATTTTCAGGGTTGGCATGGCATTTTATTTATTTTTTATTTTTTTCCCCCCATGGGGCCCAAAATCCCTGGCAGCATCCTTGATTCAATGAGTTTCTCAGCAGCACTGAAGTAGGTTTTTGACCTGATACTTCTGTAGTTCTTGTTCTTCTGTCAACACTATTACTTTATTATGCCTATTCAGGCTACTTTAGTCACCTCGATGTTCGTCGTATTCCACCCTACCATCAGTAAGCAAATAATGTTTGATAAGGTATCTCCCCCATATTATATTAGTTGTGGTTTTGAAACTTGTAAGAAGCAGTTTACTGTGTTATGAGTCGCCATCGTTATAAAGTAGATAAAGAAAGACTGATCTTCTGCTGGATGACATGCAGTGATTTGCCTTGGTGCAATAAAAACAAGCCTTAATGAGCAAAGTACTCACTTTTATAGTCCAGGTGTACAGGGGTCAGAGCTCACTAATGCTTTTTAAGAATTTCCTGAAGAGCATTCATTTCCATTATTTCCAAACATGTAAACATATTGCATTAATTTTCTGTGTGAAAACTGAACTTTGTTATTTAAAAATCTTATTTGTTGCTTACATTTTCATTTCCATTAGCAGACACTAGCCAGAGGGACTGTGCTGTCAATGGGCCGCAGTGGTCAGTGAGTAGTCTGCTGAGGGTAGGACTTCAGCACACTGCTTACACAATGCTGCCACCTCGTGGCTCAAACACTCACACTGCCATTGTCGCTCAAAGATGAACTGTTCATTGGTGGGACAGCTAAATTCCCTCTTAACAATATATCTCAACAGATCATCAGAAACTGCTGTAATCTTTGATCATAATGTAGCAGTAGATTCTGCCTCTAAAACTCCTTGTTTGACAATGTCACCTTGAACCAGTGGGTGGGGAACAATCCTATTAACCAATAATGTCATGGTTCATTTTCCCCTTTCTACCTCCCACCTATCATTGAGCAAAACACTTGGCAGAGACCCCTCATTTTAAAAAATGTACAGTAGTCTTCCAAATAACTATAAATACAGAAGTATGAAATGTAAGACTTAAAAAGGAGGGGGGGGGCACTGGGTAGCACTGAGCACTGTGTAGATCAGCCACACATGAGGCTGAGCCCTCCATGTCCATTGCCCAGCATCAGCTAGATGGGCATGAAGCCCACCAGCACTGGGCTGTGGAGCAGTGATTAGAATACTTCTATTGTACTAGCCTCATAACTCCACTCCTGAACTACTCATAGCCTCAAAGGTCCACTCTCATAGGTGCACAGTTCAGACACCAAATGAACACCAACATTGGCAGATTCGCCATTGGCGCCCTGCCTGTGATCTTCACAGATGAGAGCAGGTTCACACTGAACACATGTGACAGACCTGACAGAGTCTGGAGACGCTGTGAAGAACGTTCTGCTGCCTGCAACATCCTCCAGCATTAACATCCACCAGCATTGGCAGTGGGTCAGTAATGGTGTGGGGAGGCATTTCTTTGAAGGGCCACACAGCCCTCCATGTGCTAGCCAGAGGTACCCTGACTGCCAGTAGGCACCGGGATGAGATCCTCAGACCCAATGTGCAACCATATGCTTGTGCTGTGGGCCCTGGGTTCCCTCTGATGCATGACAATGCTAAGCCTCATGAGGCTGAAGTGTGTCAGCAGGTCCTGCAAGATGAAGGCACTGATGGACTATGGACTGGCCTGCCCGTTCCCCAGACCTGAATCATGTCCTCATGTCTCGTTCCATCCACCAACGCCACGTTGCACCACAAACTGTCCAGGAGTTGACTGATGCTTTAATCCAGGTCTGGGAGGAGATCCCTCAGGAGAACATCCGCCGCCACAACAGGAGCAAGGAGGTCATACAGGCACGTGGAGGCCACACACACTACTGAGCCTCATTTCAACTTGTCTTGAGGAATTTCCACTGAAGTTGGATCAGCCTGTAATTAGATTTTTATTTTGAGTAGGATTCCAAATTCAGGCCTCCATGGGATAATAATTTTGATTTACATTGATCATTTTTGTTATTTTGTTCTCAATGCATTCCACTATGTAATGAATAAAGATTTCAATATTTCATTCATTGAGATCTAGGATGTGTTAATTTAGTGCTCTCTTATTTATTTAAGCTGTGTGTGTGTGTGTGTGTGTGTGTGTGTGTGTGTGTGTGTGTGGCAGGTCATGTTGATAAGACAGATCTGAAGGTAGTTTTCTTGTCATGGTCACATGGTGGCAAGTAACAATAGTTCCTACATAATCGTGCAAACAAAACAAACATTGTTTAGTTCAGTGGTTCATGATTTAGATTTTTTTTCAGTGTTATGTCAGGAAACTTAACAAACATTAACCCTATTCAGGTGTAAATAATTTAGCTTTTAGCTTTTTTACCAAAAAATATTGTGTGGTAAAATTTCTTATTAGATTGATCTGGATTTTTGTTTGTGTTCTGCCAAGGTTACCTAGCAGGATTTGCTGTGAAATAATTCATCTGTGGGCAGAGCATGCATAGGTAAATTCATCTACAATCATGTCTTGGATTTCAATGAAAAACACAAAATAAAAGAATTAAAAATGAAGTAAAATTTCTAAATTATTTGATAGGGATTGTTTTAATTTGCATGAATGGAATCACAAATAATGAGTTGAACTGCTGCTTGTGACCTGTGAATCAACTGGTTTCATGTTCATGAATTCCCATCAATCGGTTTTGGAGTATTGGGGGGATTGGAGGTGTACTTTTTAAAATGTGTAATTGAAGATGAAAAACTGAGGCTTTTTGAGGAGTTATTGCTGCTGGTCACTGACATTTTGAACATCTGGGGGAAGTAAAAAGTGTTGTCTCCCAGGTCTTTTCAGGTCTTTTCAGGTCTTTCCTGCAGCTGGAATGGAATAATTTAGATGGGCAATACACTTATTCATTCAATCATTTAAAGATTTGTTTTAAAAATATCACCTAAATTCAAGCAGTTGATTTTAAATGCAATATTAGTATTAATGTTATATTTCTACACAGCAATTGAACTATTTTAGTTTAGTTCTGTCATTCTGAAAGCAGATCAAATGTGTTTTGTAACTTATTGAGGCAACCTAACAGTTTTCTTTACTTGCCAGATAGATTTGTGGGGAATAGCATGATTGAAGATTTCAAAAATAATAATAATCCTCAGAAAATGGCATTTATTCTTTTTGCTTCATATGGTGAGCTCTGTGTTTCAGCACAATTCAGTCTGACACAGGAAATCTTACTACTTGATTTATGCTGTTTTGTATTCTGTCTCTCTTGCTCACACACAGCACACAGGCTCTGTCATTCCGTGTGAGCGAGGGCTCCCTGCTCCAGACTCCCTGCATCGCCCTCCGTCTGTGTGGGCTAGATGGGAGGACCAGAAACTGCTGAACAGGAACTGCCAAGCTAAATCCATAGAACAAGGTTTACATAACCTTACATGCACTCGGCAGATCATAAGAGGTGTACTTGAGGCCCTCATAAAGCAGAGTTGGAAAGGCACACAAATGGCAATAAATTTTCTTTTATGATGCCAGGAGGATTTGTTGGTATAATGAAGCATTGCAGCTGAAGGATATTTAGGATTGGAGAATTTCGAATAGAACAGGAAGCCAACATGTTTACTTTCGTTGGATGGAGGTATTCCCTGATCCCTCTTTATTCCATTACGGACCCAAGCTGGGATAGACATGAGCAAATGTCATCCTTCTTTCAGCCAGGCAGCTAGAAGGCATATGAGGAACACTATTCCTGGAGTAGATGAAGGAATTCATTCCCAGTGCTTTTCTTTTGTTCAGTCTACTAAGAATTGAGTAAAAGAATGAAGGTCTCACTTTGCCGTGTTTTTCCTTTCTGCCACTCCCTGCCTCTCTAAGGTCACGGATTCGCTTTCCACCACCTGCAGTAGCCGTCTTTTGAAGCCCACCCTGGAAAACTATACGGAAAGCAGCTGGTGGGTCGTTCGATCTCCGGCTGTGGAAGTCCCAAATGTTCAAACCTCATATCCAAACATGCTTCATCTTCCAGCTCCCCCCTCCTCAACACTCCCCTACCCAGCGTGACCCTCTGTTTGAGGTGTGTGTGTGTGTGCGTGTGGATGTGAGGTGGTCTGCTGGAATAAAGCAAGGGGCCCCGCTCTGGCCTTGGACCATTCCCATGAGAAATCTCTTAGACTCTATCAACCAAAGTCAAGTTCTCCTTCTTAGACTTTGCCTGTGGCAGTCAGGAGAGGGTCCGGGTGCGATAATGGAAGGGGTCATTTGAAGCGGGTAGTTCATGGTGGGGACTTAAGCTAGCATCACGCAGAACAATGAATAAATACATCTAATTGTGCAGCAGAGAATCGTCATATTCTAAGAATGTTCAAAAGCACTGATGCATTGTAAAGCTTTGATCTGAAGGGGATAATTCAACTCTATTGATGTTGGGAGGCTGTTAAAATGGTCATGTATTGAACTTCAACTTCAAACACTTCATGTGGTGATAAGAACTTATACTAGGATTCTTCCACTCAAAACATTTGAAGTATTTCTTTTATTGTAGGTTTTCAGTTTTACAGTAAAAGTTGGCATCAATTATGATCAGCTATGATGGCAATAAATAAAATATGGCCAAAATAAAATGTTTAAATACATAAATTCACCCCAAAAAGTGTTTTATTGTTAGCATTGTAAAGAAAAAAAATATATAAATATACAAAATATTAACGATATAATACATTTAAACCAGAAATGTATTTTTTAAATGTTATTACTTGTTATTATTTTTCCATTTTAAATAACATTTACCTAAAATGATATATAATGATATTTGTTGTTTAGATCATTTTTGATGTTCAATTTAATAAAGCTAGAATGCTTACTTTTCAAAATTGACTACAATTGTTTTTTTTTTTATTACTTTTTTTTATAAAGAATATTTTACTATTATGGTCTCCAACCATATTTGTGTATTCATGCCTAAACTAATCTTCAATCATTTCCATGATTTTCACAAGGAACTATAGTCATCCAATAGGATGGCAAAGAACAATGAAGTACAGTAAAGAAAAAAGAATGTTTTAAAACTTTTATTTTGTCAGTGACGCTGTGTAATTTTGACAAATATGAAACAAAAATAAAAACCAAGAAAATATGTAAGTGCTTACAGGAAAGGACAACATTAGTGTTTTATATCTGGTAAAAAATACAGTAAAATAAATAGAAGGAAGGAAAAAAATCTATCAAGATTGTCTTTGCTTTGCTACCTGTACATTCAAATTTTAGAATAAAGATATATATATATATATAATATGCTTCAAAAGCTGCAACAGACTTTACACTGAATATCATACAACTTATCCAAGTGCACAGAACAACCTAACTCTCTACAGTATATTACAACAGTTTTACTGTGACACGACATTATCCGTTAAAAATGTTGATCAAAGATAAAGAAAAAATGCAGAGTAGCAGATGAGAAGTCATTCACTGGATTCCTCAGATGATTCAAGAAGCTACTTGAATTTATAGGGCAGGCATGGGGTTCCTTTTGAAGCAGAGGGAGAGGGAGCATTGGGATTTGGCCTACCACATGGATTTGATTAATGCTTCCTATGTCCACAAATGTGTTCTTTCGCTTTAACCTGAGAGATACTTTAGCATGTTTCTTGTGTAAACTTCATAAGTTGATGTTGTCCAACCGCTGGACATTACCTAACAAGCTGCAGAAACAGAGCTGCGTCTCATGCTGGATGTTCAGCCTTATCAAAGCAAACATCTTACCTGGACTGGAATTTCCGAGACATTACAAGAGTGCTGTGTGTATATAAGAGGCAAAGAACAAACAGAACTTTAGAACAACAGCTTTTAGCAGAGGTACAGGCAGGACAAGCAGAAGCAGGTACGGTACAGATACTGCAAACTGAGAGCGAGGGGAAGTGAACGTGAACTTCTTACGATAGATGACATCCGACATCTTTCCAAAGGAACTGATCAAGGCATCATAGCAGTCAGTTGTGAGCGAAGGGCGGTGCCCTATTGGATAAACTCTTTCAGAATGTCACACGTGTTCTTGTTGATCACCTCGCGTAGTCTGCGGACCCGCCGGATGCTGAACAGGCTCACAAAGCTGTCTGGCTGCAGGACGGCCATGCCATTATGCACGTCACCCATGACAATGATTTGGCCATCTGAGGTGGTGATGTTGGGACACGGGCAGTTCCAGTCCATGTTCTGCAGAGTCACCTCCAGGGGTTCCTTCTGGAAGAACTTCAGCCCCATCTTCTCATCCTTCAGGATCTCCTCCACAGTGATCTGAGCCCGGCCCGAGTCTTCCTCCTCTGTCAGCTCGGTCACGCGGCCCAGGATGACGAAGTCGCTCTTGCAGAAACTGGGTACCATCTTAAGCCGTGGCTTGCATGGCTTGCAGCGATGGTTCTTGGGAAACGGGCAGGAGTCCTCGCATGTTTCCCTGGTCTCAAAGTTGTTCTCGTTCCCACCACAGCCACCGTAGATGAAGGGCTGGCACTGGCCCAGGGTACTGCTGTAGGCCCAGCGTGGCTCATACGCCTTACAGGGACCCTGTAGACTGGGAAGGCTGCAAGGTGCAGCCAGCTCACCCTGGCAGGACAGCAAGCACGACTCATAGGTGTCGAAGTGGTTTCGGTTCCCGTCGCAGTTGCCGTAGGTGAAGGTGAAGCAGCTGTTCCTTTTGGTGTCATAGTACCAACTTAGCTTCTCCCCTCCGCAGTCTCCAGTGTCTGGTACCTTCAGGCACTCCTCTGCAGGGAAGCGGGTGGAGTTCTTCGGCTTCTCTGCCTCAACCTCTTCTTTCTGGACCACAGTAAGGGGGAAATGGGCTTGGATTGAACCACCCGAGTTTGCTGCAGTGCAAGTGTAGACACCAGCGTCGTCCAGCTGGGCGTTGTAAACCACCAGCTGTCCGATATTGGTGACGACCACATTCCCCAACACGTGATTGGGCTTCATAACAACATTCTCCTTTCCCTCCAGTTGCTTCTCCCAGGTTATCTCAGGCTTGGGCCAGCCAGCCACTTCGCACAGGAAGCTGGCCGTCTCGCCCACGAACACGGTTTGTTGCGCTGTGCTTCCTGCTATGACTGGGGCTTGCACATCCAGAGGGGTGGTGTGCAGCAGGGCGGTCGTCGGTAAGACGGTCGTCCCGGGAGGCAGAGGGCTAGTGTTGGTAGGATGGGACCTGCAGGTCACTACAGACAGGGAAATGCCTTTGGTGCAAGCTTCTGCATCCATGTAGCACTTGTTGTAGTACGTCATGCCATCAGAGGCACAGGTGAAGTGGGGCTCCCTCTCACAGCGATCCCGGCACTTGCACATGGGTTGCCCGTTCCAGATGTGGCACTCGGAGCCCTGCTGAGTGCACACAAACTTGGCGCAGGTTGCCTCCTTGGCCACGAGACCTTTCTTCCCTGTTGTGTCTATGTAGCGGGCGGCCACGCAGCTTCGGCTCCCGCAGACGTTTGAGCAGCACTTTTCGGATGCTTCACATTCCTAAACGACAGAGACAACAAGGCAAACATTCTCTCAGACACCTTTTGGCTTCCCATGCCTTCTACAGTCACTTAAGTCATGCTCCCACACACTTCTTCCTCTACCTTTACATTGGTTACTAGGAAATATGCCATCAATATAGACTGCTATATTAAGCATAACTATAATTTATCTTTATATTTACTTCATCCACCTTCCCATTCATACACTCATACCTTCATCGCTTTCCTGTTCACTTGACCCTTTCATCCAGTTTCTCTTTAGCTTCATCTTTTCACCTACTAACTGTATCTGCTCACTTCATCAGCGGTCCCAGTCCCTTTACTCATTTTCCATTCACTTCATCCTTTAGTTCACTTTCTCACTTTCACTGTTCACTCCCCATTCATTCCATGGACCTTCCCATTCACACTCACTTTACTCACTTTCCCTTTCATTCCATTCCCATTTACGTTCACTTTCTTACTCTTCCCATTAACATGCACTCCCATCCCTCCATCTATTGTCTTACTCACTTCACCCACCTTCCTATTCACACTTACTTCATGCCGTTATCCACTTTTCATTCATGCTAATGCTAACCCAAAGATAGCTGTGCTTTCTGACTATACTCTGAATGACGTTATGCAGAAACTAGTGCGTAAACAACGCATGCACGCGGGCTGTGGTCAGAAATGCTTACCTGGTCAGACTGGCACTCCCGGGTGCAGGTGCTCATAGCGTCCACCCAGAGGTTGGGGTTCACGTCGTTGGGACAGAGACCTGAGTGAGCGTGCGCCGCGCCATGCAGAGCCATGCCTTTTACGCAGCAGTGCACGCAGAGAATCACCAGCTGCCCGGCCAGAAGCCACATCCAGCGAGACGAGAGCATCTTTTGGCTGGAGTTCACAAACCGCTCTGCCTGAGCGCCGTTGAGAGTTGTTTTCAGTGACTTGGTGAGGGCGCGGTAAGAAGGGACGCGCGTAACGCTGTGCCAAATGGCCTCTTTCTTCTCCAAAAGCCGTGCTGCGCTCAAAGATGGAACCAGCCGTCCAGTACGAGTGTGTGCAGGAGTGAGGCAAGGTGCTGCTATTTATACCCGAGTCCTTTAAAGCGGGCTACTCGTTCCTGACCACAGGACTCGCCCTTACGCGCACATGACAGATATGGATTGCTGTGGAGTTCATGACTGGGGCTTAAAAAGCAGCTGTCTTGAGGCTGGGCTGGTGCTGGGCTACCTGCCCCGCTCGAGAACATCCAGCAGCCCTCCTTAACCCTTCGGGTGCCTCACATTGGCTCACATTGTGAATGACACAGTGGGAGGTGAGAGCAACGCTACTGTGCCAAGCGGCGCAGTAAATGCAGTGTAGAACCAACGTGAGATCGGACTAATGTGATTTTGTCTGGCTGTTATAAGAGCAAAAATAAACCAAAATAAATCTACAGGAACAGGAAGTTATTGTGCACGTTGCATGTATCATTTAAAGGCTTTAAAAAAGCTCTAATACAGGGTTTGGTCAACATCCCAAGGTCTGCATATATTACTGATAAGGGTTTGTTGTGGCAGTTGAGTTTCAGAAAAAAAGACCCATGTCCAAAGGTTCTTGTTCTAATTAAACCGGCTGTTTTTATGTTACTGTCCCTTTAAGGCTGCTTTATGTGATTTGATTTATTTTATTTACATTTATTATTATTTTATTATTTTATTTATTTTCTTTTTTCATTTAAAAAAAAAGCAGCTTTATGTAAAGTTACAGCTTTAAAATCATTTCAATGTTCATCTGACCTGTAATGGGGAGAATGGTGTCTCTGTCATTGACACTGGCCTGTATCTACATCGCTACTGCACTATGTATCTTTGGTGGAGCCGTATGAGACCTCTGGCTAGAACTGTGAAATGCTACGTAAACTGTGACGACATTAGTGTACTCCACCTCGTCAGTCCACGTGCTTCTTTTACTTCAGATGTCAGTTCAGATGTCAGCTTGTTAACAAACGTAAACATACACGCACAGCTGTCCACGAGGTAGCGCCCAAAGCTTGATTTAAATTTACAGCAGTGACTTTGTGAATTAGTGAATTACATGCCCAAACTGTAGGGGGAGCCCATGAGCAAAACCAACCACTTCTTGCATAATGCTTCTTTAAAACATCGCTCTTTAAATCACCTCTCTGCTTTGGGAAAAACAAAAACTGCCATTATATTTACATTCAGGGCACATAAAGATGCAGTGAAGTTTTATTAATTATTGTTATTATTTTTATTTATTTTTTCATTTTGCTAGTGTGGACCATGCTCTGGGAAGGTGGACTTGAATATGTTTGGCCTCGAGTTTGGGTTGGCTTTCCTGTGGTCAGTGTGTGAAGCCAGACCCCCCCCCCACCCCACCCCCCATTGGTGTGGTGAGTGATGGAAGAAAGGGAGGAGACGGGGTGGAGGTGGGTGTGATGTTTGTTCGACACAGAGTTGGACTGAAAAGCAGGGTTATATAAGGGACTTGAGGGCCAGGAGGAGGAGTTTGGCATGTGGTCCTTCTCCCAAAATTCAGATATGTCGTAACTCCACTTAGTCAAATTTCAAATTCCTACAATCATATGATACTACCAGTTCTAGAAAAGTGAAGGCTAAGATATGGTCCTTCTGATTGCCACTGCCACTACCGCAGTGTTACTGGACAACTGAACACGCTTGCAGGAGAACACTAACTGCCAGTTAAATCAGCTAACACATGCTAGCACTGGGGAAGAGGGAGGGGCATCCGACTGCGGTGGCATCACTGGGGATCAAACCCTGACCTCCTGATGAGAGGGCTAATACCTAGATGGCCAGAATACATGGATTACAAATCGCCACACATTTGTGTCGGAAATTGCTTCATCATTTTTCATGTTTTGACACAATTTGAATCCGACTGTTCTTCTTTACATCGCAAAAAATATTAAACTGACCAATAGAAATGCTCCAAACTGACGGAATTATTTGATGTTTTTTATAATGACTTCAGTTAAATAGGCAGGTGCACCTGTAGTAGTGTAGACGTTCAGTCTGGTCTACAGAGAGATTAACAGGATTTGCATAAAGACAAATGCTTGAATTAATGGTAAATTGACATTTTTTAGTCATGAAGGCAGCCTAAGCATTAGACGTTGGTTTGAGCTGCAGTTGTTTTCTCTGGACTGGCTTCTAGACATCTCCTTAGGCATAGTTCTGGAGCTTACAGAGAGCAGTGCTTTTACAGCACATAAACACGGTTAATCACTTTCACAGGACTGTAGTCCAATTAACATCGGGGAGGCTAGTCTGCAACTCGGAGAAAGAACACCTTCATGTATGATGAAATGCACATTCTTGGACCGACGCTGTTCTTAAAGAAGCCTTTTCTAATGAACTTGAGGAACGCTTTGAACGCCGCCTCGCTCTTGCAGAGTTTCACTTCATGTTACCCCTCCTCAGCACAATATAGGTTCGCTTTTACAGTGCCTGTTTTTGTGCCATGGATTAACTTTCCACTTAATGAATCGAGGAGGAGATTTATATAATTCTTGGAAACTCTTTGTCCTCACATACCCTCTTGGAGAAAAACAACTCGCCGTCTACACATCTGTCAAGGGTGTCAAATGAGGACAAGGAAAGGTTCTAGATTTTAACTCCAAATCGTAAGCTCATTATATCGCCTGTTTTTGAACAAAGTGCCTTCGTATTGATTGTAAATTCTTCTCAATTGACTGGTCTGGAACAGACTATTATAGCCATGCAAGTCAGGAAGGAAGCAGCTTAATAAGGGAACCCGATTGAAAGATCAGAGGGTGGCAAACAAACAGAGATTGAACTTGTAACTTCTTTCTCGTTACCTAAGAACCCACACAGCAAAACTTTGTAAAGCAAATGCTTTATAGATTCTCCTTTGATCGGCCTGTAGCATCAGCTGCTTCCCTAACTAACCCAGAATCAGCTGCGCTGTACACTGATCAGCCATAACATTGTAGCCACTGACAGATGATAGCATTGATTATCTTGCTACAAGGGCACCTGTCAAAGAGATATGAGAGATACTGTGCATATTAGGCAGCAAGTGAATAGTCAGCAATCAGTTCTTGAAGGCGATGTGTTGGAAGCAGAAAAAATAGGCAAGCGAAAGAATCTGAGCCACTTTGACAAGGGTCAAATAGTGATGACTAGACGACTGGCTGAGAACATCTCCAAAACATGGTCTTGGCAGGTCTTGTGGTGCTCACGGTATGCAGTGGTTATAGCTTACCAAGGAAGGACAAGCATTGGCTCTTATGTCATTTACTTATCTACATATTTTTGAACCATCTGATACTTTCCTCAATCAATAATTAGCTGGAATTAATTAGGACATTTTGAAAGCTAAGTTTGGAAGATAAATTATATTTTTACACAAGATTTTTCTCTTAGCAGATTATCTCTGCTACAAATGACTGTGTAAAATTTGTTTCCAGGACTTACTGATTATGAACAGCTCAGCTGCAAGGGGCAAACCTTACAGTTATGCTGCATTAAATTTACCTTAGATGTCGATTTTGAAGCTGGGAATGATGTCATGCCCAAGTTGACCACGCTCCAGTTAAACATTATGAATCAAAAGCATTTCCAAAAAGACGATGGACAATCCTTTACTGGTGTTTTGTGGGGAATCTAACCAAAATATGTCCCCCTTTATATGTGTCAGTTTAGCGCTGTTAGCAATACCAGGTGATGACAACGCAATATGCAGTATTTTGTGCGTCCAAACACCAAGAAAACATGTCCACAGACAGAAGTTGGACAGTACTGTGTGTCCCTCTGATTTATTGAGACCTAAATGAATAGGAAGGCTAATGCTAGCTGTATAATACTACTGCTGTCTTCATGTTGGTTTATGGTGCGAATGACTAAAAATGACTGTCTGCGAATGAGTCCTCAATGAAAGGGGCCAAATGGAGCTAAACGGTTACAAACTCAAAGTGAAAATAGTGTCTAACCACTTACCCAGGATCGTTTTTTAATGTTAGACAGTAGAATGGTGTATTTTACTCAAAAAGCAGAAAATATACCCGAGTATGTTCATTTTTTCACAAATAGAAACGCTAGCATTACTGCTACTGATTACTGACTGTGCTGACACCGGAGTTACGGGCAGTTACGTTCTGGCCAGCTAATGCTATGTTAATATCTGATGCAACTACCTTTGCAATGTTACACATGAACGTTATTACAATAAGAAAATAAGGCTTTATTAAATTAGTATTAATTGGTGGTGTCATTCACACTCACTGATGCCATCATTACAAATGAGCTACATTTATAAAGTCTTATAACTGGAGTTGTCTTATATAAATCTGTATTTGATGCTGAAACAGTTGATTCTGTTCTGTTTTTTCTATGAAAATGTTCAAACACACACATATATATATATATATATATATATATATATATATATATAATTTTGCTTAAATGCTCCAAACTAACCCATTCCTTATGGACTCGGGTGGGAGCGCCCCTAGTGTCTGATAAAGTGGTAATTCTCCTTTATACAAGTCCTCTGCTCTGGGTTGGTGATGCTCTAACGACTTTTCGTAGAAAATCCGACGTGTTGGGGCATTCCTGTTGGAACTTGGAAACTCAGCATGGAGCGCAGCATGGGGAAATGTCAAACATATTGAGTAGCTAGTATAGTAAACAGTTTAGTAAAACATCTGGTAAAATGATGCAAATAGAATTAAGGAAATACAGTTCTATGTAGTTTGAACCAGATTCCAACCAGCCTCCAACCGAAATACATAAAACTGTCTGCAACACAAAACATTCTGTGGAAATATCATTGCAGTTAAATATCAGAATAATAACACTGAAATATATTTTATTTCTATTGTTTCTATTATTGTTGAAAACTTTCAAATGAACTGGTGTAATTTTAGACGGCTTCTGCATCTAACTGGGAGCATATGGACTTCGTTCATTGTTCTCATTGGGAGGCTTAGTTGTAACATCATGCTAAAGCTAACCCCACAGTGTGGATGCTGTACTTTTAGTCTGGCTAGATCTCACTGTGAGTTGTGTTCATGCTTTAAAATGATACCATATCATAACCACCAAGAGGGAGATTAAAAAACATAGGAGTGAATCACACACAACCCATTGAAAACATAAAATATCTGCATTTACAAAAGATTTAACAATGTTCACCAAAAGTATGACATACTCAAACCTGCTTAACAACATACAAATCTGTCACATTTTGATCATTAGTTACTATACCAAAAACTAGGGTTTGACTTTTTAAAATCAGAGCTGTTTTTTGGAAACTTAATGCTTACAGTGTACCATAAACCTACTGAAAAGCATTCGTAGAAAACTAGAAACAGTGTTGGCAGAACTAATAGTTGGTATACAACTAATAAATGCATCCAAAATTCTTCAAGATGTGTAAAATTAAAGTTTCAGGACATGTTCCAAGCAGCTTGTGGGCATTCTCCCTTTTTTTCTGCAAGACAACCACCCAGCACTAAAATCCCAGGGGCCTCCTCAGATGACTGAAGGAGCTGTAGTCAGCCCTCATGAGCTTTAATCATTTCTTGAATCTCACAACTCGACTCGCTTCTGCCATGAAGTGCTTTAACGCTCGAACAACCCATCAGTGTCTCTACTGAAAGACTTTAGACCAAGCTAGATGTTTGCAGTCAACCGTCTCAGGCTGGGAGAGGGTCCAAGTTGAGGACAGCGCAGCCCCAGGCAGGGATAAAACTCCTTAATGGGTCTGCATCTAACTGCTGGCACACTGAGAACATACTGAAACACCAACTCAGACATTTCAGATCATGATTGATTACTTAAGGCGTAGCTTTGCACATTGCATTCTTTCATATCTTTTACTCTGGAGACAGATCACCTCGTTTGCCCTCCGCGGAGGCAACGTTTGAGCTATTTGTTGAATGAGATGTTTTATTTGGAACCAAAATTAATAAACTGTTGTCAATCTGTTAGCTTGTAGTGAAGACTGATGCAACCTGAGGCTATGAATGGGGTAGACAAGACGCAGCCTATTATTTCTGGAAGTCTCAAAAAGGTATAAACAAGCCTCAAATAGCAAGATGGCTTTAAATAGTTCAAAGCCATCTACACACTGCTCGTACTTTTTTTTTTTTTTATATCTACATAAATTAGTTTTTAGCTTTATGATCTTTTGTTTATGGCAGCTCATTTATTTATTTATTTATTTTTGGTTTGACATCCATGTAGTATAAAGTTATTAAAAGTTTCTAAAATTTTCCCCATCAGGTTCCAAATGTCAATTTAAACACTATGCTGAAATGTTTACAGAAAGACTGAACCAACTGAAATACAACACTAATATTGCTCCTCAGTAAATGGCACTGTAATCCCACCAGCTGTTTTTATCCAAATAAATTAAAGCTGTTGTACGTAAAACTGGCCATATTGAGTTAAGTGAACATTTGTGGTCATTTTACTGATCTTTGAGTTGTAAGAATTTTGGCAAAGGGTTAGCAATTGGCCCATGAAGCTTCCAGTTCATGGCAGGTCTTTGCTTTGGTGTTTTTTGGGTTGTTCCTGACCATCCAAACCAAATTCCTCTCAGTTGGAGTCTTCTTCCAGACCAAAATTACTATACTTCATTTTATGCTCTATTTTTGCAGGGATGCATTGATACGGAACTTGTGGGCTGATGTCAACATTGTCAATATTGTTGCCAATATCTACTGACATCGATACATAAACATTTATAAAAGGTAGAAACTGAGAATGAACTCTACCTGAATTACCTGTACAAATGTAACAGTTATCTGTACAGGGTTGCAAAAACAGTAAAAAAGGGGGAAATCTAATAAAATTAACAAGAAATAATAATCAAGTTCAACCAACTCAACAATCTACTCTTCTGGAATCCAATAAATGAGTAAATACATATTCAATTTAAAATATCACTCTAATCTAAACATCAACCTGATACTAATCAGTTTTTTTAAGCAATGACATCCCTATATTTTTGCACAATCCTTGGCACTTGTCTTTACACCCAGCTAACATGGCATGACTTTTTCTTTAGTCATATGGCTGAAACCGAAATTTTCACGGCTGCATGAATGAAATTGAATTGAAAGTTTTTGCTTGAATAGTTTCATGGAACTCCTTGACGTGACCTGCCTGACCCCAAAAGATCTGGCACTGAATGAACCTTTTGAATGAATTAACGGCCTGAACAGCTCGGTCCAGTGATGGTAAATGGATTTCAGATGGATGCTTTGTAGATGTGTGTGGCTGTTGACGTGTTTTTAACAGAGTCTAAATGAATCCGCTTCTGTTCTCAGATTTCATCATGACCAACAGGTAAACACTGCCCTCAAGCAGACGTCCTCTCAGTGTTGCGCTTTATCTGAAACTGCCCCAAATGTCAGAGTATCGACACCTACGCAGACACCCCGTAGGGGGTTTCGAGCTTTAGACTGTTTTGTTGCACAGAAGAAAAATGGCTGAATGCCAGGCTTCATTCAGCGCTGTTGTGAAAACCCGCCTTTCCACAGACATCCAAATTGGGAAACGTTCTGACAGTGCAGAGAGAAATCGTGCTCCGATAACAAGCATCAGCTTTGTTCCGTTCTGGGGAGAAATCTTGCTTTGTCACCACTTCTCCCTACCTTTCCCACTGCCAGCTGCATGCAGGGATCTGGGAGGGAAGGAGGGTAGCAGCCAAGCCCATCCATATTTCATGTGGTTTGGCCTGGGGTATGATGTTCATACAATTTGGGCCCATTCATCCTCTTGGGTCCATCATCTGTCAGAGGCACTGTGGGGCGGCACAGGAGTCTTTAATAAAGTAACACTGAGGCTAATTAAGAAAAAGGGAATAAAGCAAACCGCAGCACCCCCCCACCCCACCCCCCTCTTCCGAACTCGGCACTCGACCGCAGAGCATGAGCCGTCTTGTCCGAGGACCTACAGGGATAAACTGCTGTTCCATTATTTCATCAGTAGCACTGCCAATGTTTGGGACTCACTAGGAACCACATGGCAGTGGAGCTTCAAAAAAATTCTTCCGATTCATCATCCAGAGCTGGAAGAGCTGTTTCATGACTAAGCTTGAATTGACGGGTAAAAATAGCAGGGAAGTACTTGTCAGGAATTTTGTGGTCCCTGCCATTCAATTGGGCAATTTAGATAATGAAATGTTTGACACATGAAATGAATGTTTTCTCTAAATGAAATTTACAAATCATGGTACACGGAACTCCAGTTATGGAAGTATTATGAAAGAATACCAACAACTTAGTCACGTATCCACCGTCTCTTCACACACTGGCTGTTTCGGTTCAGCAGGAGCACCTATGACTCTAAAAATGTGAAGAAAAAAAAAACGTAACCATGGCTTAAGTTTTTAAATGCTTGCTTTACCTTGATTTCAGAGCGCCCTGTATTTTCGATCATGGCCTTTATTTTCCGCTGCAGGGACCCCAAAGGTATTTGAGGTGACTGAGGCTAAGAATGCTGAGCAGCTAAGACAGCTGCGTCCACTGCGATTGGAATGGCTCCCGTTGGGCTGCAACTCCCTCTGTGTTTTATCTATCTCTATATGATCCATAGCTTCCTATATCTCTCCCCCTTTGAACGTTTCTAGGTTTTCAGGTCCAGACAGAATGTTCACAGCTTTTAAAATCCTAAGAGGTTCTTTTAAAGACCTGGTCATCTCATAAATGCACTGACTGGCTACTAAATCTCTGGCACAACGGTAAAAAAATAAAGTCAATGCTGTTCATCATCTAGGATGCACTCTCTGGTAGGCCACAGCCTGGGAAATGCTGGTGCTACAAAGGATTCTACGAGTAATGCCATCAAAGAACTGGTGGAAAAGAGCATGTAGTTTAAGAGTATGTAGCTTTAAATAGGTATAGAAACTAAAAGGTTCTCCCCGTATGCAGCTCTATTATAAAAATGGTTCTTATTGGAACCAAAATAGGTGCTTCTGGCAGTATTTCTCTACCCTGGTCCTGGAGGCCCACTAGTCTGCACATTCAGAGCTGAGAGACACTGTTCTATGGTACTGCTAGAGATGAAAAAATTCAGGTCTAGAAAGTAAAATCCACCCCAGGGGTTTGTTCCAACTGCCTGGGCAGCTAAGCTTAGCTTAGAAGAACCACTTTTGGTTCCTAAAGAACCATTTTGATAAAAGAAATATGTGTGTAGAAGCTAAGCTGCAGCAGAGCTGCCCAGGCAGTTGGGCATGGATTTTTACTTTCTGCCCGTGAACTCCAGGCATCACTCAAATAAGCCTACTGCATATGGTCCCTTCCATACCAACCCAATATTAATATTTTATACACTTAATTAATAGATATGACTTAACAGAGTCACAAAAAGTGAAGAACCTGACTGACACCTAAAACATGCCAGTCTGAATGTGACTGTCAGGCAAAGAATTTTGGTCTTCTGGAACTTATTTGCCGTTCTCTTATTTGCACTATTGTAAAACCTAAGACCAAATAACAAAAAATAACTTTTCTGACTAGTAAAAAACTTTGAGTCTTTACAAATGTGGTGTACAAAACGGAATCAGACATTTATTTCAGCAGTATCCTTCCCTATCGAACAGCCTCAAAAAGTGACTTAAATAATACAGTACAAAAATAGACGGGTTCATTGTGAAACTCACTCCTTGAAGTAACAGTGGCACTGTAGTTTATAGAAAACAAAACAATAATGCAAAAGACAACGACAGCTGGATACAGCTTGCAGCTGAGTAAAAAAAAAAAGATACATTCACTGGCTCTATATCTCTTAATGCAGTGGTTCTCAGGGACCATCAGAAGGTTCACATTTTTGCTCCATTCCCTTGGGCCGGGAGATGGGTTTAGAGCAAAAATGTGGGAACCCAGAGAACCATGTATAAAGGCACTGTTGAATTTATACAGCGTTGGAGGCTCACGCCAATCCCGCATCTTTCGCCATGCTGTAGAATATTCCTTTTTGTGCAATAAGGTTCACTGGTGTGTCGAATTCTGCTATCTGTCCCTTGTCCAACACAAGAATTCTGTGAACAATACAAGATCATGTTATTAAAAAATGTGCAGTTATTGACGACGTTTGCAGACAACGTGATACAAAATGCAACTCTACTTATAAATCGTCTTTGTGAGGCAAAAAAACATTCAGTTATTGTACGTTGCATCCACTGCTAAAGTACTGTCAATAAATTAGGACTCTCAGGAGCTGATAAACATAAACCTATTGGATCCATGCCTAATGCCAAATGTGGGCTAGAGGGGTATAAAGCCTCCCCAGCATTGAGCTGTGGAGCAGGGGAACTGTGTTCTCTGGAATGATGATACTCCATTTAGTACTTTTGGGTTGAGTTGGGGTGGTGATCATTCAGCATCAATCTAGCAGCAAGCATTCCCTGGACAGTAGGGAGGGGTACTCCAACAAAAGCAGGATAAACTCTTTTTTTTTTTTTAATACCCTTGATTTTGGAAGAAACAATGCATGAGCAGGTGTACCAATACTTTTGTCCACATAATAATATATATATATATATATATATATATATATATATATATATATATATATATATATATATAATGACAAAGGCTGCCTCAACGGCTTGTTGAGTATTTAAATTCTCAAAACTACCAGTAATATTTTAGTTTCATGAATTCAAGTTGCCTAGGGCAGTTCAAAATGTATCCAGGAGGCAGATTAATTAAAAATGCACATGAACTGAAATCAGCAGTAAACATATTAAACGCTTTCTGGCATGTAGCCTACAAAGATATGCTAACAATATTTCTTCAAAAGATCACACATTTCACACTGAGCATTTTCCTTATCATCCAATAATTCAAAATGATCATACTCTGGTCAATTACAAGCAACTACATAGCTTGGTGGGTGATTTGTTTGCTGTGAAAAATAAAAACACTGAATTATTTATAGACCATTGGTGTGTTTTATCATACTCCATTGGGCTGCTGTTTCATGCTGTTCCTTACAACACTTAAAACCTTAACTCTTAAACGAGCATCGCCTAAAGCTTAACTTTCTTATTATTATAAATAGTAGTCCTTGAGTTTTACCTTGTATAGTCCATGATGGTGTTGAGTCTGTGAGCTATGGTGAAGACTGTGCAGTCCTCAAACTGTGTTCGGATGGTTGACTGGATGAGATCATCTGTCTCCAGGTCAATAGCGGCTGTGGCTTCATCAAGAATGAGGATTCTGGTCTTCCTCAGCAAGGCTCGAGCTAAACAGACAAGCTGTCTCTGTCCCACGCTGTACAGACCCATAAAGAACAATGAGCTGTACAATTTCCTACTAAACTAAATAATAAAGCTCTTTTCACATTGATATGCGGCAAATTCACCCCTGTGCTTTCAAACACATTATTTTCAATGGGATGCCGGCGCAGTAGGTAAACATGGAGTCTAGTGTGGAAGACGCGCAGGGTCACAGAAAGTTCAAATGTTATTAACTTTTGGCCAAATCTCAGCACAGCCAATCTCAGTGCAGTGGGTGTGTCTGGTAGTTCCCTTCACCAGTTCCGAATTCTACAAAACCCATCATGAATACCAATCGTGACCTATCAATAAAAGGTTTATAATGAAAGCAGGTGTTGGCCCAGGTCGCTCTTCCAGGTTTGTCGGTATCAGCATTTAAACTAGCTGAGAAAAGGTAGTCTAACAAGCTAATGTGCTGTCTCATGAACTAGCCAGTTCACATATGCAGACCTTGAGACCCTTGACAGAGTCCCCCCCGCCCCACTACTGCACCCAACCGTCAAGCTCCATGCATACTGCAAGTGGTGTTGACAGCAGCTTGTGCGGATATGAGGGGTGAGCGTAGCGCATACTACGTTCAGTGTGAGAACAGCTTAACCAAAAGTGTGATATACTGTTTATATATATATATATATATATATATATATATATATATATATATATATATATATATATATAATACCTTAAATTTTCTCCTCCTTCAGAGCATTCCAAGGTGAGTTTAGCTGGCTGGCTGCTGACAAACTTGTGTAGGTGAGAGAGTCTCAGAGCATTCCAAACGTCATCATCACTGTACTTCTCGAAGGGGTCGAGGTTCATCCGCAAAGTCCCTGAGAACAGAACTGGTTCCTATAAAAAGTAGACCATACACATCATATTTCCATGTGCCACATGTACAGTACCAATAAACATGAGAGAAGAGTAAAGACTTCTTGAATATGAGTATTGTTCTGTTTGTTTTCGGACACATGTCTCCACCATCATACTAAGCTATGATGCTACCTCTATTCTACATGTTCTACACACACACAAATATGGACACAATGAATACAAACACATCTGCGGTCAAATAAGTGCATTAATTAACTATGTGAGTGTGTCAAATGTTCTGCAACAAAATAGTTTGCCAATCCTTGAATGCCAAGGCTTCAGTGAGGGCTAAACACTCACATTATCCTGCTGTAGAAGCCATCCTCTTTTCACCTTTAGCTCTCTCATCTACCAGTGAAATCTTTTCTGTGTCACTGGCAGCAACATAAGCCCAAAGTGCATAACAAATGATTTTTGATACCTTTGCTCATTACAGTCTAAGTTTAAGGCAGTTAAAGGCAGTTCAAATGTTTGGTTATCCCATTAGCAGTACTGGATAAATTCTGAGAAAAAGCTTCTGAGAAAAAGTTTCCTCACACCACCCAGGCATTGTATAGACAAAGCGTTCCCTTTAAAAAAGCAGCATCCAAGCAAAAAGAAGACTTATAAACGGAGCCACAGAGATGCCAACAATCACTTTGAAGGAACTACAGAGTTTAGGTGCACCGGTCAATAATCTTGAAAGCTCTGCATATACAGTAACTGGCCTGTCCTTAGCAGGGAGTGGGCATCTTCTTAACATGAATGAATGGATGGGCAAATAAAAGGAGACACAGCAAGACAACCTGCTAAAAACCTAAACAATCCCAAGTACAAGACCAAAGCAACAGAGTTGAACAAGTTGAACAACAAAAAGGTGTAGGTTCTACAATGGTCAGGCCGAAGCCCTATCCAATCAATAATCCATGACACTCTCTGAAAACTGCAGTCCACAAGTATAATCCAGCCAATCTGAACAGCATGGCTGGAGCACATCTGTCAGGAAGGCATGGGTGATAATTGCTCTTAAACAGTATGCAAAACTGGTAGAAACCTAACCCAACAGACCTAAAGGTGCTATTGCAGCAATGGTGGTTCTATCAAATATTAGTATAAGCAGTACAATAATTATATAAGATAAATATTTCAGTTTTTCCATTTTTGATCATACTGTCTGGAACAATCAGTTTAAGTGTCATTTGTTTTAATCCATTTGCATTATAAGCAGCTTAAATACTTTTACAAAGAAACAGTTTGCATTAACAGTTAATAAAACATTCTGTTAATGATTAATTATAGATGTATGTAAGAGAGAAATATGGCATGATCATTATTTTCCACAGTCATGTTCTATAAATCATCTGAAGTTTATAAAACACATATAGTCCAAAGTCCACCCATGGCAGCACATAAACAGTGTTCACAGTACTTTTAAGATGCAGAAAACTGTTGCAGCTGTTTTTGAACCTTGTTACCTAATGGTTGCAACGCTGAGATCCGCAGTGAGGGGCAAATGAGGCTAAATGATATTTCCTCAATGTTAGAAGTGAATTAGCAAAAGAAAAAAAGGTGTTAAAAGTGAATTAGGGTCACAGTCAAGACCAGGAATTTCTGGAGAAAACAAAAGACGAACCAAAAATGTTAACAATCTGGATGCGAGCTCACAACAAATTAACCACAGTTGTGTTTGGAATAAAGCAAGCTAATTAGCCCCTAAAGAACAAGCAGTTTCAAGCTGTTTTGTGGGCGTAAAGGTGCTTTGGCCTCCTCTACTCCTTTAAAAAAAATTACACTTTTCCATCAACTGCTTTATTGCATTCACCGAGAATTCTTATTTTTTGCTTACACAGTAAAGCCAACATCAGAGAAATATTAATATGCTTTCTGAGATGTGCTTAAATTAAAACAGATTGCATAGCAGAGCAAATATGAAGACGGGAAAGCGCTGCAGACCTGGGGGATGATGGTGAGTTTGGATCTCAGGTCATGAAGTCCGATTTCTTTAATCTTCACTTCATCAATGGCGATTTCGCCTGCTGCAGCCTCCAGCAGGCGGAACAGGCACAGGGTCATGGAGGACTTTCCTGCCCCGGTTCTACCCACAATGCCAATCTATGGACACACACAGGCTACTTTAGATTTTGAGCTGGAAAGTATACAAGTACAAACGTGTATATTGGTATGGTATAGTATAAAGTAAGTCAGCCAGCCTAATTTCTTTGTGTTTGAGTGTCTTTAATTGCTCTCCCTAACCATGCAGTCAGTCCTCTGACCTACAGAGATAAAAAGTCAAGCCTTCTTGTCTGTGAACATCTCCATAATAGCTACACAGTCATCAGTTCTGGTATCAGTAAACTCCTTTTATACTTTCGCTGTATTACTGTGTTGTGTACTGTAACAAAGGTAGCACCATCAAAAACCACCTTTGAGTTTTAGGACCCATACTTCTACATATGCGATTTGTGGCTGCAAACATATGCATTCTTAACATACTGCTGGTCCATGCCAGTTTAAGTCTTCTGAGCTCTGAACTAACCTTATCTTTTGCACATTAAGCTGGCCACACCTACTTGGATTTTGTCCGTTTATTTGGATTGGCTGTCCACATAACTGTGTAGTCACAGTTCCCGTACAGTGGGGTTCAGTATAAGTTTCTGGATTTAAAAAATACCTTTGTGGAGATCATTGAATAACATCATATTTTCTTTAAAGAATTAAGCAGCCTTTACGTGAGATAGTTTTGGTTACAGTAGGGGATCATCTATATTAAAATACTATGTTTATTATCTGAACAGTGAGAAATGACATAATATACATTATTATGCAAAAGTCTAAGTAAAAATAAGATCTACAGAATAATAAAAATATAAGACTGTTCTGCTACATTTTTTGTTTTTAAATTTTTTATGTAAATGTGCCATTACAGAGTTTCTTTTTTATATGTTAAATTAAGCAAATTATTTTAACTTAGAAAATCAATTATAATTTCTATACACCAGGAATGTATTTTAGTTTAAATCCTTAACCTCTGCTTGGGGTGTGTGCATGTTATGGAATTTTCACCATACCCAACACGAGGCATAAAAACTGCCCATCCTTTGTGCACTACGGGCTCAATAATGGCGTATAGTGCTTGCACCCCAATGACTGCCACTTGCAATATAATATGTAGACAGATGTTTAACTCTCATAGTAGTTATGACTGTTCATAAAAAACAGTGGGTTCTACATTAGTTTCAGACAAAATAGTATTTCAGACACATCTTGTTGGTTTTGGTACACAAATGAACATTCTTCATTTTCTATATTCTGACTTAAATGCTCAAGAAATGTGGCTTTCACTTTTGTTATCTTTTCTGGCCCACAAAAACAAAATATCAATGGCAGAGGTCACTAATAGGTGGACCACCGCCCAGGCCGAGCTATAACCAATACGCTACTGAGAACTATTTAATTTTGACGGCGTGGTTGTTTTAAATGGTGTAACTTTTCTAGCCTTTACAGGACAGATTTAGATGGACAGGACAGCCAATCAGATCTATGCATTATGATAAGTACTTAGAAAGAAAGAGAGTCTAAAGAAAAGAGTTCATTCACATGACGTGCTCTAGAAAAAAGTGAATTGAGTACTGGTACATGACTGGTGCCTGATTATTTTCCCCCACATATGATATGATATGAAACTTGGGCATAACGCTAGTTAGATATTATTACGTTCCAGACCTTGGCTTGAGAAAATGTTCTCTAACTGGACTATATTGATTCTTCTATGAAATACTTTTATACTTTCGCTGTATTACTGTGTTGTGTACTGTAACAAAGGTAGCACCATCAAAAACCACCTTTGAGTTTTAGGACCCATACTTCTACATAGATATTATTACGTTCCAGACCTTGGCTTGAGAAAATGTTCTCTAACTGGACTATATTGATTCTTCTATGAAATACCCCTGATCTATGGAATTGAGCGAGGAGTTTGCATGTATAAACACACTAAAGAAAACACCTCAGAAACACAACACTGTAACTGCAATGGAAGATCATGACTGAAGCCAATCTCTCACCTTCTCTCCCCCTTTGACCTTGAGCGAAATGTTTCTGAGCACCAGGTCCAGTCCCTCCCGATACCTCACACTGTAGTCCACAAACTCCACATTCCCCTGAGAAGGCCAGTCAGTGGGGGGCTTCTTATCCTCCACCTCCCATGGTGCCTGCACACATACATTGATAACACCTCATCTCATCTATGACTGAGACAACTGTATCTTTGGGGCCCACCACAATATCAAATGTAAAGATCAGATTCTTGATATTGATTGATTAACTGACTTTATCATACTGCTTATTAAGAATGACCCAGATACCTTACAAACTGCTAAACTGCAACAAATGCCCTTCTGGAGGAAAGAATCTTGAGGCATTGTGGAGAGAATGTATCTAACAAAGGACTAACGGTAGATGATGAGTGATTAACAAGCTGATACTGTCCTCCCTGCCCCCTTTCAGTAAATCTGTACTTGTATTTTGTACATGTCTATTTGTTAGTATTCTTTGTTATATAACATAGATCAATAAAATGCAAAAGTCTGCAAAAAAGAACATGCTGTAGCTGTGATGAACCAACTTCTGACCTTTTGAAGCGTACTAAAAATATTCATATAGAAATGTGTTTAAGGCTGGAGCCTCATTTGTGCTTAATTATGATTAATAAGTGATTCAGCTACACATTCAAGTTTATTGAGGCGAACACACTGTTATACCTCATTTGGGTATAACTTACTATATCTCACTTAAGTTTTAGAAGTGAGGCTCCTGCTACAAACACAAAATCACATCTGAAAAATCACGTGTCATGTTGTTAAATCATCAAGTGTCATGTTGTTAGATACAAATTATTTTATAGAACAGCATTTGTTGGATGAAAACATTTGTAGTTGTCACCCTATCTTGCATCTCTGTTTTCTTCTCTGACTTCTTTTTAACATAATGTGAATCTGGCAGTAGTTCTTTATGTTATCTCAGACGTTCATGATGGTTGGACCAATAGAAATGCCCCAACATTACATCCAATAAAATCATTTAAAGTTAAGATTCTTTTTCCCTTCGCCTGTAAAATTACCACTGTACCTCAGATGGAGTCTCTGAGTATTCCTTCACTCTCTCCACTGCAACAATATTGCTCTCGAGGTCAGAGGTCATTCTCACCATCCAGTTCAGGGACATGGTGACCTGTTCAACAGGAAAATTTAGAGTAATTTGAAAATGGCACTACTAAATGGATTTTCAATGCATGCATTGGAGGTTCTAGCAGTGAATGCATTATATATAAACATATATAATATTAATGAATTGTGATTAAAACACTATAAATTTCACACAAGGGTCAGAATTAACTACTAAACTACTCAACCACTGTTATTCCACTATAAATCTCACCCCTACGCTGTCAGAAAAAAGTACTGTACAGTACTTTATATTTTTAAAAGTACTGTATATTTTAAGTAAGATTACCTTTTAAATTCCAGCTTTTACACTTTCAAAATAACCAGAAATACAAAAACAAATACGTTTTGGTGCCGTGCAATGGTCAGTAATTAGTAACGCCCCTTTTTTAGCTTGTAAACTTTTTTTGCAGCCAGAGTCTTTCGGTTCTTGTTTGCGGGATTTTTGCCCATTCTTGCCTCATTCATTTGAGGTCTAGCTGCAGATTTTCAATGGTGTTTAGGCCAGGGGATTGTGGGAGCCATAACAAAATCTTTAACTTGCTCCTCTTCACCTTTTTAGTTAAAATTACTTGTTTTTAAAATGCATCAGGTTTGTTTAGATTATTTACTTTGAAAATCTCTGATGCACTCTTTCATGAAGGTCAGTTTTGTATAGGTGTTGCTGCACAGTAGAACAGTGCACCACCACTCCAGAGGCTGCTGAATCTTCCTGCAAGTATTTTGCAGTAAAACAGGGGTTTCAGGTGCCTTTCTAGTAATCCTATGAGAAGTTTCCTTATTATTCTTAGATTAAGTTTCCTTAATCTTCCAGATCTCACTTTGAACTCCACCATTCATGTTAACTGTAGTTTCTTAATTACATATCAAACTAAGGAAACTGTAACCTGAAAACACGTTGCTATTTTCTTATTGCCTTTTCCTGGCATATATTTTCAGAGTGCTAAGCGACTGATTATAGGAGCCTATGTCTGCTTGGGACAACAATTGAGGACCTGACCTGAACCTGTAAACAATCCATAGCATTAACAAGCTAACTTGTAGCGTGTAGCTCTGAGACCTTGGTATAGTTAGCTGAAGTCTATTGGGGTGCCAAACTCATGCATGGCGCTTTTTCCCTGTTTCACTGTAAAATTATACACAATTATAATAATACAGTAATCTTGAACTGAATGTTTTCAGATTAGTTTATCTGCTATTCACTTAACTGTTTACAGTAGTAGAACTTCTTACCAAGGACAGCCAAACTACAGGTAAGAGATACTCTTAAATGTATCCTTAAGGGTACCTCCCCAGTGAAAAAAGGGGGTACCACCTCAGTCACAATTTGGATTTTATACATAACCATGCCACAGAAAAGTCCAGTTGGATTTTTGCAATTAGTTCATGGATTGGGAATCATTATTACATACCTGCAGGGCATAAGAGACGGACAGGCCCACCAGACCTGGACTCAGACTCTCCTTTCCAAGCACAGCGAAAACAGCAGCAAACAGCACAATGCAATTTCCGATAAACTCAATCCTCACCCCCAACCACCTGAACCCAGCAGAACACAACACGGTCACAACAGATAAAGTAACAATGGCTTTCAACAGATCAACGCCTGCCCCCCTTCACATTCATTCACTCAGTGTTGGGCTAACCAATGACCACTGGTGGCCTTGAGTAAGACATTACTGCAGTGTCTTTTTTTTGGTAGGGAACATAAGTAAAGAGAACATGTGGAGAGACTGAGGCAGACATCTGCAGACAATCATGCACCCAAGAGGGAGTGAGGCCAGACCTACCTGTTGGAAACAATACCAGGGTAGTAACTCTTTTGGTTTTCATCCACTTTCATATCACTCAAGAGTACAAAGGCACTGTTACGCCCGTACGCGCGGATCACACTAGTGCCAGTGATGGTCTCCGAAAAATGAGAATATATGGGAGACCTACTGACCGACTCCAGTCTCTTTAACTGCCGTGAGGTGGCTACATAAAATCTCTACGGAGGAAATCAGGGGAAGAGAGACAAACATAACATTTAACTGCAATGGAAAATAAAATACAGTACAAAAATCACACATACACAACACAGCAAGGTGAGGACTCTAAAAACACAGGCAGATTAAATCAGGCATTTCAGTGATGCCTGTTGCGTGGTAACATTTAATTGAAGGGGATCTTATCTCTAATGAAATTGTGGACACATGAGTGGCTCAACTGTCTAAGTGTCTGTTCAATCCAAAGCAGTGTTACAGTCATCCGTGGTTGGTAGAGTGGGGAACATAGGCATCTGTTAACTGATGAACAGAATCGGTAGTTAATGTTCTCCTCCAAGCATAGTGAGTGCTCCTTTTGATATTTGCATGAGCAAAAAAGATGCAGTGACACTTCACATGCTAGCCCTTACCCTCCCAGCTTGGTAAAACTGTGTGTACTGTTTTGGGAACACAAATTAGGGGGAAATTGTGGAATGTATTAATTAATGTATTTTATAAGGAGTAGTAGTGCTTTTCTTGCTACTTTTAATTATCCGTCTCAACATTAGTATATTGAGTTTGTATCTACCCAGATGTGAGTAGTAATTAGTTCTATACACTCAGTATAAGTAAAATCTGAATACTGTTAAGAATATATATATATTTTTTTAACATTTAGTTACTAATTTATTGTTTTGTGTTTTACTTATTATTTTGTTGCCGGCTGCATCTGTTCTGCTATGTGATTGGTTTCTAATTTTATTTTAGACAAGAAGGCATAGAGCCTAAACGTTTTACTGCAGTTACTTTAAGCATTTAAGCATCTGTATTTTTACTATAAGTTAATATAGAATATATTATTATATAAATATAATAATAATTTTTTTATTTTAAATGGAGCCCTACATTTACTTTAGATTTTCTGGCAGTATTTTACTAAACTAACAACGCTTTTATTTGAGTAAGGCTCTATTGCGGTCTACCTATGTCTCTACCATGAGTATATGTAATACATCTCATGTGGAGTAAAATAAAATGTTTTCAAATCATTACAAAATTAAAAATAGTGTGATATATTATTATAATATATTAATGTGTTCTATTTTTATGGGGGGTTTAAAACAATTGTCAAACAATTAAACAAAGTGCAATCTTTTCCACATGACAATTCAGACAAATCAGATTTTCTCCCATGCCAATCAGCTGAACTGAAGGAACGGAGGTCACATGTTACTGTTATCAATTTCATTTTGGATATTATGTATAATGTGAACCATAAATGACATTTCAGATATTTTAATAGCAAGGACAGCTTACAACCCCCCCCCCCCCAAACCTCTAAGAGAAGTGTATCAATCAGTGTATTCTGCCGACAGTCTCTAGAATCCCCACCTTTTTGAACTTCAAACATTACAAACATACATTCAACTTTACATAATATGCCTTAATCTTTAGAATTAGAAATCATCTGATTTACAGAAGAGTTACATTAAGAACATTATCTCTGAATAATCAAATGCTATCATAATGTTGTAGTGTTTCGGGTTTGGCTTTTCTTATTAATTAAAGACATTTCATCACTGTTGATATGAACATGATAAACGTCAAATTATCTCAGTGTTTTTAGAACATGCAGATCTTTAAACCATTCACAGAATGGTGCATTAACCCAAAACAAAAACAAAAATGAGAGGCTGGAGGACCGCCATGCGAAGCTGAAGCCAAATCAAAAGCAATACGTGGAAAAGAAAGGAATCGTAAAGGATGTAGGAGTGAGTTATGTGAGTGTAGTGTGAGATTGCTGGTTATAGAACCCTGGTTCTTCAGGACAGAGTTTTTTTCTAACTAGATAAGAAGAAAGTTTCTGAAAGTCTACAAGAAGGAGCCCCACACCCTGTCCTACAAAGATGTTTCAAAAGCTGGTTCATTTAGATTAGGTTTAGTACCCCTGCGCTGCATCTTCACGGCTTAAATGCTTGGATGTTGGAATGATAGTAAGTTAAGCAGACCTTTTCACTACAGTGTTAGGATTTAGATCAGAAAGACCTAAGCTGAGGTTCTATGCGTTGTCTGTCACACAGTATAAAATGTTTGCTGATTTTGCCCACAAAAAGCCCTCAAGAGTTCTGTTTTAGAACCTAAATGATAGGTAAAGGGGAGAGTCTACTTGAACTACTGTCTGTTATTTGAGATGATATTAGTATGGTTGGCAGCTAAAGCCCAGTGTTAAGATGGAATAATGTAATGCTAGTAATAAATTAAAAAGAAATTAGGCTGATGGATTGAACTGAAACACAGAGGAAAATGCAAAAACAAATGAAACCTGAAAATGAACAAACAAATGAATGATCTTCTATGTCTACATATTCTAAGCTCACTGCGAACTACACCTACAAACAGCTGTTCTTTATGCTCATCAATTACAGAGCTGAAATTTAAGAAATTAAGGGCAAGCAAAGATTCTCAGGGCCAGATGTACTTTACTATGGCTGTAGCTAATTACGCAAACTGAGCATAGATCAAACTTCAAACGCAGACTGAAGACCCACCTCTTCCAAGAGTACTTGGGCGAAAAGTAGAGTACTACTTAAAAGTATCTTTGAATTCTAGTCAATTCAAACTAGCTACGGTTTTTCTTAAGTAAACAGCTAAGATAAGAGCGTCTACTAAATGTCCTAAATGTAAATGTAGATCACTTCAACAAGGCTTAAAGGGTGCAGTGAAACTGTGAAATCGTCAAAGGGCTCAGGACAAGAGAAAGTGAATGAATTCAAGGTGAAAATGAATTGCTAGTTGAGTTTTTGGCCACTCCTGAGCACGTAAATAGCAAAGCACTTTTGTAAGTCGCTCTGGATAAGAGTGTCTGCTAAATGCATTAAATGTAAATGTAAATTAAAGCCTTTATCATAAAACACAATTCCAGAGTGGTTATAATAGAGCATTATAATCTCCCACTTCCATTTACTTCTACAGCACCATCTAAACGCAAACCATAGTCTCTTTGACCCTGTCACACCTGGTCACTTTATGTAACTAGTATCTGGATTGTATTCTGATCAGATTGTAGCCACATGCATTTACACCTAGTGAAGTGTACACTGTGTGGGAGGGGATATGCAAATTCTCTCGTTGCACTGCATTTACTATTGGTCTTTTCGGTTGTACTGGGAGGGGTTTCGGTTGTTGAATGCATCTTGAAGAGACATATGTGTTTATGCTGCTGTAACAGAAATCTGTAAGTAATTCAATGTGACTCAAATACCTGAAGCGGTCTGGCGATCAGGTTTGTTTTACATGCTTCTTGGGTGCGTTTACACTTATGACACTTATTACACTTACACTCTTGGCCTTATCCAGATATAATCCTTATATTTAAGATGCATGAAGTATCCAGGTGTAACCAGGTGTCTTATGCTACTATGACTTTTAGGATGCGAAGCCACTATACTTACTGCCAGTGTTAAAGGAAGGAACTCTCCCAGTAACACTTATGACCAGAAAGCACACTGTAGAATGTGCAATTACAGCAGTCTTATACTGCTGTAAGGAAACTGCAAGAAAACTATGACTTTTTTGTCTGATAGAAACACAGTAAATGTCAACAAGAGATTTGGAAGCCATTTATGACCGAGGAAAAAAGGGCAACAAGGAACGCCTATTCTTCAGCGTGAACCTGAGGTCAGTAGGCTAGGTTTGCTGCCTGTTGAGTGGTAGTTAGCCCTGCCATTCCAAGACGGGTCACTGTAAATGTTACTCCATGCCGCTCCCTATTGGTTGTTTCTAGACCAGAGTTGCAGCAGACATTGATATTGGCCCAATTATTTAGACACTGACCAAATATTTGGTGCCAGCTGTTTTTGGTTGCAAAGGCACTAAATTGGAAGCCGTAGAGCATTACATGAAACGTTCAGGGAGCCTTCATTTTAAGCCATGGTCAAATATTTCAAATGACCTGCCAAAACATGTAATCAGCTACTTTTCTCCACTCCTTTTGTGCGATCCTCACTCAAATGCTTATGTAGGTTGAAGGGTTGGAAATAAAAAATGTGTTTTGGGGGTAGTGAGTCACTTTCAGAAAACCCACAAGCGTTTTTAGGCAGAATGCGTACTACCTACACCTGAAATCTGGTACATAAGGCTAAGTACATCTGGCCCTTTAGTTTCTAAATCATCTCAGGACTACATGAGCTTGCAGTACGTTAAGCTTCAGTTTGGATAAAGAACAACTGTTTTAAAAAAAAGTCCAGGGAGTTAAATCTCTTTTAGAGAGAGGACACCCTGAGAACACTAAAAACCTGACCACCAAACCACATGGTGTAAACTACAACACTAGGACAGTGGCAATGCAGCTAAAGACAAAACATCAAAAAAAAAAACGAAAAAAAAACAATGACACGTTAGCATGCTGTATTAATGAGTTAGCAGACTTGTTCCTATTTACCTGGACCCACCAATAGAACATCATTAACGGCACTATGACTATGAGGAACATAGGGGTGAGGGCAGAGCATACGAGCAGCACATTGACTGTGTACCAGAAAGTGCGCATCCAGATATCAATATTGTCTGGAATGTGAGAGTCTATTGTGTCCACGTCTTTGCTGAAGCGGTTCAACACGCGCCCTGAGGGGGTGGCCTCGAAAAAGGCCTGGGGTGCCCTCAGAACGGCATGGAGCATGTTGAGGTGGGTGGTGTGGGCAGCCTTCAGCATACTGTAGGCCCGGCACAGTAAACAGTTGGCCAGAATCAGCGCACCTGTGGGGGGATGGGGAGGGGCAGCACAAGCGAAACACAACGAGGAAGAGGTGTGTTAATCCTTGCACTCACACACACTCTCTCGCTCTCACGTCTGGAAGAATTGGCTGATAAACATGGACGGACACAGGATCTGTCACCAACATCTATGAATAGTCACACTCTTACAGGGTAAGCAGCCAGTCTGGGCTGTTGCGTTCTGTACTCTCTGTTTCTTAAGATTTTACTACATACTAGGGGTGTAATGGTCCACAAAAGTCACGGTACAAGTTAGGAACAGCGGGAAACCCCCCCCCCCTCCCCAAAATGCATGATGCCCCAATCAGCTTGAGCTTGGCATTAACCATTTTGATATTCATATTTGATATGAGTTTTTGAGACCTCTGCACACAATAAAATCTAAGTGTTATCTAACTCTTTTTAATTGTAAAATAGTTTTAATTTTCTGTTTATTTCAGGGATTTTTCATGCAAAGACCCACCTGGATCCACTTTTACTCAGTGTACTGTTCTTTTCTAAAATAATAAAGACCCTAATTCTGTATGTAGCGCTAGATCTTTAATATGAACACATCCATACAGTTCAGTAATATTTACACGTGTTTTGTTTACACTTGTTCTGATCTGTGTTATCAGCTATAGGATTTGGCTTTCCTCCTCACATGAATTAATCGCTGTAAAATGTTGGGGCATGCCCATGAAACACTCTGTCCACCATTTAAGATGATCTTAACACAATAAAGCTGTTGAGAAACTGATCTGGGGTCAGCCGGCTGCTCCCCTACTTTTGGCGATAGTTTCACTGGTGTGGTACTGTGAAACAGAGGACGAATGGGGTTATTGGCCTAGTAGTTTGGACTGAAACCTGGGCTTTGTAAAAAAAAAAAAAAAAAAGTCTGCAAAAAAGGCATTTGTAAACACAGAAGTTGTCCTGCTGAGGAAATGATCCATAATGAATACCAGACAATCAGTTCTAATGTTGTAACACTGTTGGGTTGTTGCATCCAATCAGATCAGAGATCCGACATTATCTGCAATGAAAGCTCTACTCTACAGTTACTGTTACTTCCAATGCCCAGCTAGGCAACCCTGTTAATGTACCTTCACAAGCACTGAAAGGACTTTTTTAAACAATGAAAGGTCTTTTTAACCATTTATCGCAGTATATCTTACATGTCTGCCCAAAGTCCACCCAGGTACAGGTGATGTAATGTCATATTATCCCCACCAGGGGTCAGTAAGATACCAGATATCTGCACAGCCCTACCAGGCTGACTTTGGGTGTAGAAACACAAAGTCTAAAACTAAGATCAGGCATTAAATCCAGTGTATGTGTGTATAAGAGTTTGTGTGAGAGTGTGAATGTAAGTGTGTGTGTCTGCTTTTGTGTGTGTATGTGAGAGACAATCTGAAAGCAAACAGGCAGAGCAGGAAGTGGGCGGGTAGGCTGCTGGTGGAGAGAGAGGAAATGAATACTTGGTTAGGGAGGGGAGGAGAAAAAACAGCACAGGAGAAAGAGAGAGAGAGAGAGAGAGAGAGAGAGAGAGAGGGAGAGAGAGAGAGAATGCATGCAGGAGAACAGAAACTCAAAAGTAGCGAGAACGTCTGCTTTGCCGCAGCCCGAAGCACAAAAGCTCCAACCTCGAACATTGTGGCAGGGAGCAGTGTGGCAGAGCTGAAACATTATTCCGGTATTTATACTTTTGAGGCTGCAAAGATCCACAATACCTGCACAAAGAAGTAAACCAAAGCCAGTGGGACAACGACCACGGCAAAGATGGGGGTGCTGGAAACGATAACGATCATGGTGGACACTGAGGCAAAAAAGGTGCCCAGGAACATGAGGATAGTGGAAGGTAGAGCCTCGTCGATCACGTAAATGTCTTTGGAGAAGCGGTTGATGATACGCCCTATAGGGGTAGTGTCAAAGAAAGCTTGGGGGGTGTGAAATTTGTTGTCCAGCAGGCCCTGGTGCAGCTTACGTGCGGCCTGTATTTTCCCCATGGCAAGAGTAAAGGCAGAGAACATGACCAGGATGCCTGCCGTAGAGAGAGCAGAGTAGGGTGAAGTGAAAGAGAGTCACTACACTATATGGTATGGGGAAGGGGGGTGGATTTCATGGAGGAGCAGGAACACAGGAAAACAGCCCTAGTAAAAATACACTTAATAGTATCGCTCATAGTGAGTGTGTTATGTGTTATTTAGTTTCCAGACTAAAAGAAAAAAAGCCTTTAAATATAGAAATGTGTAATACAGCGTTCAATGGGCATAAGCATTCAATCAAAGTGTTCAAGCGGTTTGTAGGGATGCAAAGTGGAGGGTGACAAAAGAGAATATCAATATCAATCAGAGTGATACACAGTTATATCAGAATATTATGAGCACTTACCTAATGGTGGGACTAACCACTAACCACTTGTATGGCTTGTATAAATTAGTGAGGTGTTCATTATAGAGGTTAACTGGTCCGCAGTGGCGTTGGTGTCAATTGCTCTGCACCACTACAGCAGTTTCAGAACTTCCCACAAAGTTAGCGAGATGCAAAACTAAGCGAGCACACCAGTCAGTACAAAATGATCGTCATGGGTGAAGGACATACTTTGACTGATTTTCATAAGGACATGGAAAACACTAATTTTGTGGAATGTGCTAGAGCTGCTGTACTAAAGGTATACCGAGAATAGACTCCTCACACATTGAGTGCCTCCCAATGACATAACGGCATTGATGCCAGAGGGGAACAACAACTGCGGCAAGCGGTACAGACGCAACACTGTGGACCAGTTACCCTCTATAATGAACACCCTCCGTAACCTAATACAGTTCATGCCAGGATGTCTCGCTAGGCAAGGGTGGTTATTTCCACTATTAGGTAGGTGGTCATAATATTCTTATATGACTGTGTATAATATCCAAAATATGGATTTGACCATAGCATGGATACAATGATCAAAGTCAAAAAACATGCTAAACAATAAACAGCCCTGCCCATAAAACAGATTAGATGAATTTAGAAACCATTACCACAACCATTATAATTATAAAAGAATAAGAAGAATAAGAATAAAAAGAAAAAGATGAAGAGGATCAAGAGGAGAAGAAGAACTCTTTCTGTAAAAACTATTATTATTATTGCCATCATTTCACATTTTTTAGGACAATATTGTGATATTAAGTGTGTTTCTGACCCCCCTCCTCTATTCTAGCAACATTCCATTTGTGTGAGAAACTCCAACCCACCCATCACATGCCTTAACATACCCCATGACAGTAACCGAGTAAGCCATCATTGCGGGGACCTGTGCCATACCTTGTGCAATGCCCAGTGCCGCGTACACCCCCACTCTCATATGTACTTTCTCTTGTGCAGTAACGGCGTCCCTGGAGTCATTAGTCCACTGGCTCAGCCAGATGTTTGCTCCGATAGCAGCTGCACTCTGACTGGCGTACAGGAAACAGATGAAGAAGGACAGTAAAGGCCCCACCGCTTTTGTGTATTCCCAGTAAACCTTGAACTTCACCTGAAAACACATGGAGCAGAAAGTAAAACACAGTGTTATTATGCAAAACAAATGTGAAAATACAATAATTATAATCTCTGTGGGGAATAGAGTTGGGCACACAGTTGGAAATATCAGTTGTAAGAAATAACAACTGAGTATAACATAATTATGTTTTGCAGTATTGTATCAATTAATAGTTTACTGTAAAGACTGGTGGCAGACAGTGGCTGACTTTGTGTTTAAAGACCCAGACCATCTTCAGATCCTTGTTTGATTGCATAAAATGTCAACTTTTATTTTACTCTAATTTTATGCACATGGTGTTGTGTTTTTATCTTCTGTCAGTTTTCCTAATCTTTGAATTAAAACAAAAAATGAGATCATCTTGCTTACAGTCTCAGAATATATTGTATCATAATCTTTGTATCGTATCTCCACATTCTTGCCAATACACAGGCCTAGCAGATAAATCCCCCTGCTACTATAAATGGCTGCTCCATGGAAACTATGACTTACATTCCTTATCTACAATAAGGTGGAAACATACTGGAATGGTGGTATTCAAAACATGGACACAGATTAGGTGTTGCTCTTTACCCTCTTATATTAGACAGTCTCCCTGTCCTCAGCAACATTGTCTTTTTATCTTATAGTTTTATTTATTTAAGTTACAACAATGGAACAAAAAAATAATTATAATCTTTGGACGCATGCAGGAGAGCAAATGTAACCTCAAATACGCAGTGGCAAACCCTCCTCTTTCCAGATGGGGGCAGCATAGAGCTACTCACCCGTCCCGTCTCCGCAGCCTCAGCTTGGATGAGTTTCTCCACTTTTGGCTCCTTCTTCTCCTGCGGCGTTTCCCCGTGCCTCCTCTCACTGCAGCGGCGTTTGCGAATGGACTTTGTCTTCGGGTTTTCCACATCATTGGACATAATGCTAATCTGCCTGCAAAAAAAAATAAATATATATATATATATATATATATATATATATATATATATATATACATATATATATATAATTTAAATAATTAAGCTCAGCAGCACAGCATGGTGAGCAGACATGTGTTAAGTTTTATGATGTGGTTTGAGATTTCTTTTAGTAGTGGAAGCATCTATTTTTGCATTAAGCATCTGTTCACAAAGAACACATAAGACTGCAGATTACTCTGCAGCAATCCAGTCAGGCTGTGAGCTTTTGTGAAAATTTTAATTGAGCAAATGAGAAGGCTGAAATGCTGAAAGGTGAAAGGGGATGGGGCTCAAACACATCCAAAGAAGACCCTTAATGACACTTAAAGGTTCAGTCTCAGTGCTCAGTCTCTACCTCATGAACTGTCTTCGGGCCTCGTTGACTGCAGGCTCATTGTCCACCATATCTGTGTGGTTGCTGAGAGCGTCATCAGGGAACGACTCTTCCTCATCAATCAGCACCTCTGGGATGGACCGACACGTGTCCAAAAGATAAAATTACACACAGAGAGACATAAAAAAAGAGAGAAAAAACGGCTCAGAATGAACTATTTTCATGGCCATGACCTCTTTTTATCTTTTAATTTTTCTTCAAAGTGTTTTCTCTTGTGTACCCGTCACTTCATCGTCCTCTACGATGTCCTCCAAAGAGTAATTCCTCAGAAACTCAGCAAAGGCTCCGTTCTGCTTCAGCAAGTCCTGATAGGAGCCCATCTCTGACACCATGCCCTCCACCAGCACCACAATGTTATCCACCTGGGGCAGGAAACTGATGCCATGGGTCACCAAGAGCCTAGTCTGCAAAATGAAGAAAATAACAACACACATGTTATCACACAATATATCATTTACAGGGCATTACAGCAACACTATAATTTATGGCTGAGCAGAGACTATATGAGCAAATGTTTGTGAACACTACCTTTAACGAATGCATTCAGCTCACTTAAGCTTGATTTAAGCACCCATTGCTGACACAGATGTACAAATACACACACAAACAGCTGGTCTAGTATCTGTACTGCCAATAGAATAGAACTCTCTGGCACAATGCCTAATACCAGGCGTATAAAGCCCCACAGCATTGAGCTGTGTTGATCTGTGTTTTCTGGAATGAAGGTGCTCCATTCAATACTTTTTTGGGATAATGGGATGAGTTGGGGAGTTGGGATGAGATTGGATCATGCTCATCCAAGATCCTGACCTCACTAATGCTTTGGTCAATGAGCGCAATCAAATCCTGGCAGTAATGCTCATAAATCTAGTGGAAGGGCTTCCCTGAACAGTAGAGACAGTTACTCCAACAAAAGCAGGATAAACTCTTTTTTTAATACCTTGATTTTAGGAGAAACAATCAATGAATAGGTGTCCCAATAAATAGTGTGCAAATAGCGCTCAAATATATGACTATCTCAATCAGGAATGCATAAATTGTGTTCATTATTATTGTTAATTATTGGCTGAGCGGGTGAACGACAAACCACAAGCAGGTGATGATGTGCCTGACATTAAGAAACTGTGACCTTGAAGTGGAGTAAATATTGAAAGTTTTGTAAATTACTGATTTACATTAAACAACAGTACATCAGACACCTAAAATACAACAATCAGAGATGGATTACCTCTTTTGCACACAGATTAATTCAAAAAACACAGATTCAACTAAATTAACTTTTAAATAATTAAAAAAATGGATACTTAAAGACGGTAAACAATGCTCACTCCTACAATGAACAGCATGATTGTCAAAATGATGTAAATGCTGGTTAATGAAGTATATGCCCTGACAGATGTGTATGTAAAAGTATTAGATCAATTGTCAGGTGGTCAGAGGTCTGACTGTAGTATTTGTTACATATAAACCACACAGGACAGATAAGCATCTTGTTCCTGAGAGGGCTCTGATATCACCAGATAAGAGGCATCATTTGACTGAAGTCCTCTGGCCTCATGTGGATACCTGATCCACGATCCGGGTTTAGAGGTGATGAGTGTCACTCATTTAAATACAAGCAAGCAGAGGATGAAAAGGAACTCATGAATATTAACTGCAGTTCTTCACAGCCTTGTCATATAATAACTTTTAAAATGTCAGATGCCCTTTGTGTTGTATAAGCATTTCGAGACTAATGGACCAATAGAAAATGGTCCAAAAGGTTCTTAAATAGTTATATTTATGAAATGTGTCCTACTATAAAATGTCTAGTCATGACATGAAATTTTTCCTGTTTTTTTTAGCCTGCACATTTTGTGCAGGGTCTTAAAGCAAATGGAACAAACTCTTTTACTGCTACCTTTCCACGCAGGGCTCCTTCTGGCCCGATGACATTGTCAAAAATGTGCTTGGCCACATGGGCGTCTACTGCAGACAGAGGGTCATCCAATAGGTAGACGTCTGCCTCGCTGTACAGAGCTCTTGCAAGGCTCACCCTCTGCCTCTGGCCACCAGACAGGTTAATACCCTGCAAAAACACAATACCCAACAACACGTCCCACCATCAGCAACTCATTCAATTCAAGAGTGAAAAAACATGCCAACAAAGCAAAAAAAAATATGATACTTAGCAGCAGAACACAAGAGGGGGGCCTCCCAAATGACAGCTGCAATGTGTGTGATAACACACAACCTCTACTGTAATATTACTTCATTAGGTCTTGCAAATTACGCAAAAGAGGGAAAAAAGGAAATGACCACTGTAGCAACTTGTGGTCAGAAGAAAGATATGGTTATGGTGAAAAAGTGTTTTTTAAATCTTTTCCAGAATGCACCAGGCTTGTTTAGATGATCCTTTGAAAACTCTTTCTGATGACTCTTACAAGAAGGTGCATATCTATGCAGGTTTAGCTGCACAGTAGAATAGTGCACCCCACCAGTGCCTTCTCCTGCCTTGTGGGTATTAATTATTTTAATTGACAAGTATCAATTAAAATAATTGACAAAGTGCTTAGAGGAGCCTTCGTCCACTAATTGGTGGAGGGGGTTAAGAAGTATGTTTTAAAGCTTTCAAATACATTCATAAGATGGAAGGTGAGGGGGCTATAATAACTTGAAAAATGTTGCCTCAAATGATTTCTTTTTTATTTTAAGTTTAGAATGGAGCATTCTACCAAAAAGATTAAGACTTGTCTTTCCAGTTCAGAAGTATGACTTTTTTGCAGTAGTAAGAGAAATACAAAATCATGAAGATGGTTGGGCATTATTAGTGACGCAATGTCATTGAGAAAGGCAATGATGGGGCACATTGGGATGCCGAGGCCCAGGATCCTAAAGAACCTGTCTATGATCTTTGATCAAAAGTCATAAATAAGGAAACAACATCATTGGGCAGTGTGGACAAGCGTATGTATCCCATATAGTGCAGTGTATGTGTTGTAATGGGAGTTCTATGGAACTCACATTACCCTAACAAGCAAATTAGAGTCCTGGTAAAGGTCTTGGTAAAGGGGTTATCTGAGAGCTCAAATCTTTCAGGGTGTCCAAACATTTGCATGGACACTTTTCATTGTTTTATTAAAAAAAAAATACTAAAACATTAATCATGATTAAAATGCTGTAGATAGGTGTCTTTAACTTCATGCCTTTTGGAGATCAGTTTCACCTCAGTTCACCTCAGATCAGTTTCTCACTCACGTAACTATTCACAGTAACAAAACTGTTGACCAGGGGTGCCCAAACTTTTGCCTTCCACCGAAACTGAATTAAAACGAATGCATCTGTACCTTCTCTCCTATCTCAGTAAGGTCACCTCCAGGAAGCACTTCCAAGTCAGGGGTGAGAGCGCAGGCCTCCAGCACACAGCGGTACTTCTGCTCAACGTAGGGCCTGCCAAACAGGATGTTGTCTCTCAGAGTGGCATTCTGGATCCACGCTTGCTGGGGCACGTAAGCCACAGAGCCCTAACATGAGAGAAAGAGAACATGTCAGTGCACCACAACAGTTCAGACAGTGTGTTAACCCTGTCTTGTACTGCTCCCAGTGACAAATCGATTTACACTTCTACACCACAAAGCAATTATCAGTCAAAAGGAGTGTATGGTGAAAGTCAACTGACTCTTATGGAAATGTGTCCTTCCAACTTTTCCATCTCCCCCAGCAGAGCAGACACCAGAGACGACTTCCCGCAGCCCACATGACCCACAACTGCCAGGAGCGAGCCCTGGGGCACCATCACATTAATGCTGCAAATATATAGATAGACCATTATATATGTACATGTGCTGGGAATCAGGGGACAGGTTCACAAAAGTGTAATTTTTTGTGAATATGACTATAAATATTACACATTTTTATAAAAAAAAATGTTAATTATAAAATATTTTAGAAACCTTACAATAGCTTAGGTTCAGAAGGCCAGCCTCTAAAATGATCAGTTTAAAGAGCTGAATTACTGAAAGAAAAAAATAAAGGCTTTCCAATGTCACACCACAGTTATCATATTTCCCAAGTAGGAAATTACGTAATTTACTTTAAATTACTGGATTTATTTGAATTTTAACCCTTAGTGTGACTCTGTTGTTCCTCAATTTAACACAGATTTAACTGGATAATGAACAATTTTAAATGTTAATGATGTTAGTGAATGTATCAATCATTAAAAAAAAGGCTTTAATACAAAACTAAAGAATAAACAGTGTTCTTATGTAGACCTTACACCAAACAACTTCTCAAGCGATTTCACAGGCTAGCTGTCTTAAGTGTCTGACTCAGTCTTATTCTTGTCTCGTCAATCAAATCAACCATGTTTAATGTCATCACCCGTTTTTAGTTTTGGCTCATGTAAATTGTGATGTGGACACTGAATAACCAAAAACCCTGGTCATTCTGCTCCATTGTTCAACAGTTTCTCTTCTTGTTATTTCCACCAGGAGCATGATGGGAAATAATCTCAAAAGTTTTCTAGTTGCAGTCTTGCAAACAGTCCTGTAAGATTCTCAGTCTGTACAAAATCTGGGACTAAAAGCTGAGTGAGTAATGGCATATTGTCTAGGTGTGAGAGTCTTTAGTCTTTTCAAAGTCTTCTAGTGTACGGTTAGCGTTAGGAAATCTTTGTTCTTTTGAAGCATTATATATAAGAATATTTTTTAATGATTATACAGTTAAACATGTTTTCTTAGGAAAGCTTTTGTTAATATGCCCCTTAGTGATTTTTATGAGTGTTTTTACTTCTTCGACTCTTATAGAACTGTATTTATTTTTTACATCAATTCATCAATATTTTCTGTTAAGTCAATCCCTACAGACCCAATTCTAGTGAAAAAAGCCTCCAACAACAGTTGGCAGAAATGTTTTTTGCACTTATGAATATGCTTACTTGTGAAGAGCAGGTGGGTCTTTTTTCGCCCATGAGAATTTCCCATTCACAACTGTCACAGCATAATCTGGAAATGTGAGCAAGAATCATGTCAGTGACTCATCATGACCCATACAGACAACTTGGCAGCTGACAAACTGCTAAGTCATTACAGCACGTTTACATGCCCAAAAAACAAGAGCAGTGACCATGATACTGCAGATCTACTCTAGCAGAAGGGTTAATCCAAATCGCTAGAGCAGTTTGAGGAGTTTTGGGGGGGGGCGTTGCGAACATGCAGACTCATGAAACAGCTTTCCTGCCTTACCAGAGGGCGCAGGTTTTTTGTCCACGTTGTCTGGGTCCAGCTCATTGTGACTCAGGAATTCCTGGATGCGCTTGAGAGACACACTGGCCTGCATTCCAGGCACAAGAAGTGGAAAGGAACAGAAAACCATGTGACTTTGAGGGGGGGTTGGAGAACTGGCATTGAAAAAAGCTTTCTTAGTAGCAAACAGCTAGAGACAGCAGTAAACATTCATTTCTACACACTGTATGTCCATGACAGTGCAGGTTGGACTGAATGAATGTCTTGTTATAGTAATTGAGATAAACGATAACATTGCTTGTAGCTAGTGAGTTACTATGCTGAATCAGAAAAAAAAACTTGTCAGGCAGGAAGGGGAAGAGATCACTCACTTGCACAAGGCTGCTTATGACCTGCGGAAGCATGTTGAGGGGAAATCTTAAGATGTTGAAAAGAGACAGGGAGACGAAGGCCTTCTCTGCATCTAAAACGTTGCTTTTATCCACGCTCACATAAACAGCAAACGTTGTCAAGGCAACCTGAGGGAAGATTTCAAGAGGAATATCCATTAGACTACTCCTACTACCTCGGACACTGATGTCTTTCCATTAACACACGCTGATGGTCACAAACCATGCTGGGTCTACTGAGACTAATGTCAACACAAAACCCGGTTCGCCTACACATTGTCTTTTACATAAGGATGTGTCATGTCCACCTGGGCTGGACTCTGAGAGAGGAATTGGGACAGGCAATCTTTTTTTGCTATTCTAACATCCACATTTTGAAACAAACAGTATTTTAATTTTTCAATCTGTATAAAATGTATTGTGTTTTTTTTACACAAGTACCAAGCATGGTTTGATCCGTACCAAAAATGGATCAGCCAATACATCTGATCAACCATCATTAATGGCATATTGTCTTTAGGTGTGAGAGTCTTTAGTCTTTTCAAAGTCTTCTAGTGTACGGTTAGCGTTAGGAAATCTTTGTTCTTTTGAAGAATTATATATAAGAATATTTTTTAATAAATGTTTTAGTGTTTATCTTAAGTTATATACAGTTAAACATGTTTTCTTAGGAAAGATTTTGTTAATATGCCCCTTAGTGATTTTTATGAGTGTACCAAAAATGGATCAGCCAATACATGTCTCATCTGATCAACCATCATTAGATAAAAAAAACCTAAACTACACCTTCAGATAGAGAGCAGAAACTTTAAGAGTGGCCAAATCAATAATTATGTACATTCTTAAAAAGAGATACTGCACTGGTGAGATCAGCAACACCAGAAAAAGTCAAAAGACAACAAAAGAGGATGAACTCAGAATATGTGGTCAAGTCAAGAACACAGCATAGATGCCTACATGAATGTAAATCCAGAGTGTTTACCTCAAAATGCAAACTACTGGTAACACACCAGAACAGAAAATCCACATTTTACTGATAGCAAACCTCCAAAAAATGTACACCTAAAGTCTTTGGATAGATAAAACCAAGATTATCTTAAACCAGAATGATAGGAAGAAAAGAGTATGGAGAAGGAAGGAGAGGGCTAATGATCCAAAGCATAGCACATCATCTGCCAAACATGGCGGAGGTAGTGTTATGGCATGGCATGTTTGACTGCGAGTGGAATTAAGTAACTGGTCTTTATTGATGATGTGACTGCTGATTGAAGTAGGAGGATGAATCCTTACGTGTGTGGAGCTTTACCACTTCACAGCATACCACTTCAGAGTGCAGGTTTAAAATGACCCTAAATATACAGTGAATGCAACCCAAGGCAAAGAAAGGGAATGTTTAGGAGTCAGTCACCCAATGTTAACCTGACTGAACACAATTATCACTTACTGAAGATGAAACTAAAGGCAGAAAGACCCACAAACAAGCGACAACTGAAGGCGAGGCAAAGCATCCGTTTAAAAGGTTAAATTATCTGGACTGCTTCATTTCAAATCCAGTGTGATTGTGTACAAAGGCAAAATTACAAAAGTGTCACTGTCCAAATACAGCGCAATCTCCGTTGGCAAACACAGAACGCATGCAGTAGAATAAGTCATTCTGCAGAGTGCAGTTGCTTTCGATGTAGAACTGCCATATGAAGCCACCTTTCCGTGATCTTGGTCACAGGAGAGCTGAGCTTGTTCTGAACATTTTTGATTTAAACATGTGGATATTATCTTATATGCAAGAGCCTTTAGAGTAGAATTTAAGTAGATAATTGAGAAAATACTCTAGAAGGTGAAATTCACCTTTATGGCAGTTACTACATTCAAGAAACATCATTATTTACATTTAAGTCATTTAGCAGACGCTCTTATCCACAGCGACTTACAAAAGTGCTTCACTGTTTACTCAGAAAGTACCTATAGCAGGTTTGTATAGACTAGGATCTAAAAGATGCCTCTGAGCTGAGCTACTACTAAACACAAAAGTCAGTTTTCAGAAGAAGGTTTTCCTAGGGTCTTTTAATGCTACAGCATACACTCACACTTCAACTAGCATACAAACAGTGACTTGGCAAAGCGGCTACAAGTAATTTATTGTCAATGATGTCCTTTATTTAATTCATAATTACTAATGCTAATTAAGCAGGGTGGTGTAAGCTTTATCTCTGCCACTGCAAAACTAGATATTTTTCTTCCTGCTAAAGCTCAAACTCATTTCCGCTGTCTCAAACCCCTTCGTTTTTTTCCGGCCCATCATGAAATACAGCAGGAATCTGGCCTTATCAAGCTGTAGCTCCTGCACCAGCTGGTGATAATCTCTGTGCTTGGTACGGCTTGAATGGTTTTACGTACACAGATAAAGCGGCGGTGGTGCTTTTGCTGCAAAACCACAGCAGCGATTGCAAACAACACATTTTTTTCCCCTCACTGACTTTTCAGACAGTGATGCGCTGTGAAGGGATGAACTTCACAGACAAGCAAAAAGTGCACAAAGTGAGTTCCATAAAGAAATGGTTTGCAGAGTGTAGAAGAACCTGTAGGATATTTAGTCTGAGATTCTAAGATGTAAAGCATCCTACCAGAAAAGGGGCGCTGGTCCAGGCCATGGTGGAGAGTGCGCTGAGGTAGGCAGTTTTGCGCAGCACATTCAGCTCTTTTTGGCGAATCTGAAGAACTTTCTCCTTAAAGGAGACCTCCCAGGCATAGAGCTTCAGCACCTTCATTCCATTCAAAATTTCATTCATCAGCTTGATGCGGGCATCTTTATACTGCATCTGTTCCACCTACAGACCACAGAACAATGACAAAACGAGAGAAAGACCTGAAGCTGGTGTGCTGAGCTGTTGAGACCTATGCAGAAACACAGCAGCAGTAGTAAGCAGAGCTTAAAACTGCTGTTTCCTTGCAAAATATACCTCTAAAATATCTAACATATCTCTAATAACTCATTTGTGCGAGTGTAAAATGTTGGCAAGAAAATCTATAGGCTTTGCTTCACTGCTACGGTTATTAACAGACACAAAGGGTGGACTGAGCTTTTGCATTTTAACACATGAATGAAAGGAATTATGAGATATGAAGCATAATTATGAGGCACAGCAAACTTGGCTATTCTCTTTCTTATTACACAAACAGAAAGTGAGAAAGACCTGGTAAGCTCTGGTTTTCATGGCGATGACGGCATTGAAGGGAATCAGCAGGATCATAACAGCAACTCCTGCCAGGACAGAGGGCCCCAGAGTCTACCAGGGAATATAAAAATAGAAAATAAAAATTACAAAATTCAGACTGAAAAACAGACAATAATGTTGGTGCCTACCACTGTGTCTACAGTGGATCTAGTCTTCTCTGGGAGTCAACAGCAGTGACTGTATTGTAGGTAATTGCTTTTCTGTTCCTGCCTCAGGATATGATATTTTTATGTTATATATAAGCACCATACAGAGGCAGCTGAAATTGCAAAAAACTGACACTTTATAGAGCCCATCTAGTATTTTTGTAAGGGAAAGAGTAAGACCATACGTTACAATATAATATATTATCTGTTTATATATATATATCTGTGTATTGCAATTATATTTACAATATAATTATATTAATATAATATAATAAACCCTTTGATATAATATAATATAATAGTACAGCTGTATCCTTCATTAATTATTTGTAATTTATTTTTAATATAATAATTTACTTTTAATATAATGTAATTATATTAGAAAGTATTTAAGGAGCTTTAAACAAGGAAGCCTGATGCATTATTATCACTGCAGTCTTCATCATTTCATCAATTTTCAGCCAATCGATTTTTCAATGCATCACTGCGACTTTTGCGTAATTGTGAGAACCCTCGGGTATATGGGCAACATAACATCCTAACAAGACAGGACTGAGGTACTGACCTGCCAGAGGAAGAGGAGGGCCAGTATGATCTGCAGTGGTGCAGACCACAGCATGTTGAGGAATGTAGTGAGGTCCATGAAGCGCTGGGCATCCACAGACATCAAGTTGACCACCTCGCCCACAGTGCAGGAACGCTTCGCTTCGTTTGTTATAACCAGTGACTGTGGCAAAAGCAAGAGATGACCTCTCAATCAGACATATCTCTCTGCCATTCAGTTAATGGATTCACTCATGAAGTTCATCAGACCATTATCATGTAGTATTGGGGGCTAATTTGGTCAACAGATTAGGTGCCATTGTGTGGAGGAGGCAGTGATGCAATCATGACTCACTGACCTGTGCACAGAATAATCACATTCAGGGTGGTTACGTAGGAGGCCACAAAAAGCTTTTGGCAGCGTTGTTAGTGACAACAATAGTAGCATATAAGTGCAGCTGGGGAAAGCAATGGATTGCGTTACTGGATTGTGAAACACTTCTCAGACAAAGTTTTTTTCAAGGGTTTGGAGGATACTTTTCCTACTATTTATTCCATATTTTCTTCAAACAGTATGTCAGTAGTTATTTTTCTTTTATTTTTATTGTTGCTGTCCTACAAAAAACAAGTATCTCCAAAATACTTTACTGTACAGAAAAAGGCAAAAATCTTCTTAAGCTTATGTAAAATAAGAGTTTTTCTATTTCTATTGCATTTCAGAGCATTTTTTATTGGTCTATTTATCCAAAATGTTTTACACAGTGTACAAGGACAGCTACATAATTCAAGCCATTGAGAATGAATTAGTCATCATTACAATTCCTATTGCTTTAGACACCAACACTATAAGCTTCCAAGAGGTTCAAATTAGGGCTGTACAATATATTGTTCCTTAATGATTAGTGTAAAATCTCAGCCTTCATAATACATGTTCTTCATAATTATGTTATATGATGTCACTCACCACTGTTCTTTGTGTGTTTCCATAAAGGTCAGTCCATAAAGATATGTATTTCTTTTTATTTAATTTAACAATGTCAGATATAAAGCTTCCATAATTTTTTCCTCTTTTGCTGTAAGGTTATTTTGGAGAAACAAGATTTCATTCTGACAGCAAGGATATGTAAAAGTACACTGACAATGTGGCTTTTTGGCCCTAATCAGAATACTGAACTACTGCCTAAATCCTGCCTCAAAATTCAATGCAAGTGATAACTAACTTAGGGAAAACAAATTGAGAATAGTTTAAAGGTAACATTGGACTTTCAGGTAGTACAATAGCTATCGAAAAACATAAATCATAATATGACTTCTCGCACCTTTCTTTAGCCTTTGTCATATATGGCTACATATATACATGATATAATGGATTAAACCATTGTTAATATGTTCATTTAACATCACTGTACTTATTCAGGAAGAAGGTGGAGGTAAATATGATTAGCCCCCATTAGCAAACAATAAAATATATTAAAAAACTTTTTTTTATTGTTAATCAGCATTTTTGGTGCTCAGATCACATTCAGATTTCACTTATCAGCATGACAAGCCAAGTGTAAACACCTCCAGAATGCATTGTGGGTGAATTACGATTGGGTCACTGAAACCACATAGGGGTATTTATTTGCACAAATGAATGAACAAATTAAGCATAACTGACTTTCAATCTTGGTCATGTCAATTATTTAGATTTAGATTGTGGTCATGTGCTGTACAAACATGCTACCAAGCCGACTGAGCAACTCAAAGCAAAATGTTCAATTAATTGTGATAATCGTTTTGTGGTTATATCGCCCAGCACTAGTCAAAGTATATCCAGTTACTATTCATATTCAAAATGCATAATACTTGCTTAATTCTAAATGTAAACAGGCTCTAAGATAAAAGGCATCAGGCTACATTTAGTCAGTAACCAATGCAGAAATCCAAAGGGTTAACTTTTTTAGGCATCTGTAGCTTGAAATAATATAACTTATATTTCATATAAATAACAAGCATATATATAATATCACATTTGAAAAATAAAATCCTGCACAATAAATGAACCTATTAGGGGTATTCATTAGCACAAAACTAACTGATATAGTAAAACATTACTCTTACTGTTGTTTTCATGCACAGTTAATATTTCAGCTCAGCTCAGATCATGCTATAAGCTGTTCGACTTAGTTTAAAAAAGGAAATAGAGGAAATAGAGGAAAATCATTATTATGAAACTTACTGGCCTACTAAAATCGGTGGTTAAATTATGGTTAAATGAAAGTCTTTACTTGTTTCATGGAATGTATTCAAGGAAAGTCATGAGCAGGCACACACAACTCAGATGAGTAGCCACAGATTCATGATCCAGAAGTCCCTTCCACACATGAGCATGCTTCAGTACACTCGTCTTTGAACGTACTCCTGCACGACTAGTTTTACTTCTTTAAGCGACTGCTCTGTAAAGCTGCATCACTTCCACTATAATCCACCTTCCCACTCCTTTGTAAACATACATGAATCAGACAGGAGTGGCCTGGGCCTCACTAAAACAATTACACACCACTGGGTAAAAGTTCACTCGAGTAGGGCACCCAAAAAAAAAACACTCACTCTCCTCCCCTCACGCCCAGGACAGCTCCCTTTTCTTTACTTACTCATTCATCAAAGCCATGACACAAAGAGCAAAGGCTACTACTACGAATGCAGAGTCACTCAAGATTTTTTTCTGCAGACAATCTGAAGCTTATGATTGCATTCTGACTCTGTGGCTCTGCACAATGCGTGCCTTCACTAAAGGAGCCCATATCTACCAAATCACCACAAAGACATCACTATCCTTACACACAGAGTCAGAACCTGGGCTGGAAGGCAACTGATATGGCTGTGTTGACTGGTCATAGATTGCTATGCATAATCTTACTGGTATAAAAACAGTATCCGATTCACAGAACTAGTGAGGTTTACTCTGGAACTGCAGTCGAATGTCTCAGCCATATCTGTAAACAGGACTGTCTATCTAGTGCATGCATCTAGCTGCGTGTCTGTACCTTTCTGTAGATGGCTCCTATGATAGCGGTGCGCAGCCTCATGCCGGTGACGAAGCAATACTGAAAGTGCTGGTGCAGGATCAGTGTCTGTAGCAGGGCGCAGCCGAACATCATGAAGGCCAGAGAAAAGCCCCACCAGGACGGGGCCCCTGTCTGTTTGGTGAACTCAATCAGCATTCTGATTCAAAGGGAACAAAAAGAACAAACAATTAGAATCGCAAACCAAAAATATAGAAAATACAAAAATACACAAAATAAACTAGACATGCAATGGATTAACTGGACTGTAGTGTTCGTTATACATCAGCTCTGTCTCACAAAAACCTTTAATATAAAAATGGAATCTTTTCAACAACTTTTTTCTTAAATGGAAGTCAATAAATAGCATTTCTATTGGTCTATTCATCATTAAATTCAGATGCAATGGTTTTGAACAATTGTCAAAGTTTGTGGTGAGTATTTGTAGGACTGCGGATGTCCTGTGATTTTTAACACAGGAACATGTGTTCTCTAGAGTATACGCAGAATTGTGCAATACAGAAAAAAAACAGTGCACAGCAGTTCTGCAGACAGAAACGCCTTGCTGAACAGAGAAGGGCCAGACTGGTTTGAGCAGACAGGAATGCTTTGGTAACTCGGATAACAACTCATCTCAGAATGCACAACATGCCCAACCTTGAGGCGGGTGGGCTGCAACAGCAGTAGACCTCATCAGGTTTTTACCTTTGTCAGTCAGGCTGTGGTGGGCACAGACTGACAGAAAAACATAGCCTGGTCTGATGAATCCCAAATTCTGCTTAGGCACGCAGATGTTAGGGTCAGAAATTGGCACCAACGGCATGAATCAATAGACCCAACCTGCTTCGTGTGAACAGTTCCAGCAGGTGGAAGTGCTGTAATGGGGTGAGGGATGTTTTCTTGGCACAATTTGGGTTCAATGTTTTTCAGTGGCCTCCCCAGTTGCCGGATCTGAATCCAATGGAACACCTCTGGAATGTGGTAGAACCGGAGATTTGCAGCATAAAAGTGCTCCTGTGGGAATTTTGTGGAATCTGTGCCGTGAAGAACTGAGGTCACACAGCCTGCCATAATGTGTTCCATGTGCTGTGTGCTCATATGGCGTAATTAGCAACAGTTTGTGGTTCAAGAATGATTTGAGTGCCTGCAAAGGGTCCAATGTTAAAAGGCAGATCTTGCACACAGTATGCTGAGTAACACTGAGACGAGCCTATTCTGATGTTGAATCCTCTAGCTTGAAAGTGAACTGAGACCCACCAATGTTGGGCGGTCCATGGCACTCTGGTTTGGCATGCACCCAAGTTCGGGTGGGGTGTTTCCACCAGCCAAAACAGAGCAAAATTAATAAAATAAAAATAAATAAAATAAAAATAAAATAACAAAAAAGGTTAATAAGCCCACATTAATCAACCCAGACATACATACAAAAGTACAGGCTGCAGTCACATAAGTTTCATTCAGCTATTTTAACAAAACCATAGCCTGATACATACGGATAGTTTTGGACCCACCGATTTCCAACACAAAGTAAATCATCACGTACACACTGCAGTGGTAACAAATTTGTATATTACATTTGTTTTGCAAATAACTAAAAAAAAACACTGCAGGTTTATGACGGCAGCAAAACAATAAACACAACTCACGAATGCCGCCAGAGGGTCTTAACGCAAAGCAGCATTACAAGCTTGCATTGTTCACATGCTGGCCACCTAATCAGCATATGTGACTCCACATCAGTCACAAACAAGATAAAGGTACCTGGTAAATATTGTGTGTGTGTGGTTTTTTTAATAGGCTCTACAGATGTTTTTGTAAGCCAAGGTTGTAAGGAGCAAAGTTAGCTGTAGTCAACATAAAGGCTCTTATGTTGCCCGTAAGAGCAAACCCTTTAAACGTACTCGCATAAAGGATTATATAGAAGCTAACAGTGCAGTGACATCTGTTCCCTACCCAGTGTCCTTTCTGTGCCACTTGATTAAGCCTCCTAATGTCTTTTTAAGTAGCAGATAGCAGCATTGCAAGCAACGGAAAAGTCGCTGACAGTGGCTCATAAATGCACCAAACCCCAAGATAAGGCTGATCAAACACCATTTATCACCTCACGACATCTTTCCAGCAACTATTCGCCACGGCTGTGTGTCATCATATGCCACTTTCTTCGCCCATTGTAAATTCCTAATGACTTTTAGCTAGCAGACATGATGTCTCTTTGTCTCTTGAGGCCGGATATCCATGCTGCCCTTATATTTTCCTCATTTTCGGATTGTTTTGTTACTGTATGTGTATTTATTTGAGTAATATTAGCATAGCACAAGCCTAGTGTGTTTATATTGTATGTGAGTCAATGTTGCCTTATTTGTAACACATAGTGAAAACCAAACAAATCTAATAAATACATTTTAACAAGGCAAAAATAGTATGACAGCCCTTTGAGATGTTTTCTGTAAGCAGCCACTAGCCTTCACCTGAGCAGCTGCGGGTTGATGAAGGTGATGAGATCCTGCAGCAGCTTGAAGCCTGAGCCAATGAGGAAGTAGGGGCCGAATGCCTTGAGCAGAGCGCGCAGAAACGATGGCTGATGAGAGTCCTTTTGGCTGGACAGCAGCACCTCCACCTCCTCAGGACTGACTTCCACATGGTTGGTCTCGGGCCCAGCTTTAGAGTACACTGCCTGTCCGTTCACGTCCTGCTCAATGCTGTGGGGAAAAGGACAAGATTCTGGTTAGTGCATGTTTAACAAGGCGGAACTGTTCTTTCATGTTGTCAGGAATCTGTAGAAACCTCAAGTCACTGCTTCAACGGGCAGGCTAAACATATCTTCGATTATTGGGTTTGTTTGATATTGAGACTCGGTGTTGTATGTAAACCGTGTTAGAACAGTAAAGTGAGTGTTGAGTAAAGGCTGTTTAGTGTAATAATGACCAGACACTTGCACTAAACAGGCTAATCACAAAAATAAGCACAGTTTCTCTTTCCTTTTTTAACATTTTCATTTCCCATAAAGGTTCAAATATACAGGCATTCTAAGTTGTTCTTCAATGTAAAAATAGTAAGTATGTGACTTTGGTTAGGTTTCACAAGTTCTGCCTATAACAGGATTGTATTACGGCACCGCAACAAATCACATTAGCCACATAGCATATCACAGCCTAGCGCTGTCCTCTTGGCATGGTGTGCAGTCAGATAGCGAATGGAGAAGAGAATGTAGCCAGTCGGCTGGATTAGCATATAACCTAGGACCGGCCTAGCACCCACTGGCTTCACCGAGTTTTAATGAGTAGGATAATATTTCAGTAGTTCAAAGTTCAGTTGGAGGAGTACTGGATTTCTTGCAGTGTTTGCAAAAAAAAAGGTTTACAATGTTTAGCCAAGAATGGAAATTGTGGTCTGCAATGGGAAGGAGAAAAAAATCTACAGCTCAAGTTGACGAGACAATCCCAAGTATCAAGTGTACCAAATGAGCTTTTAAACATAAGAGAGAATTTGCACACTGGACCATGGCCATTCTGAACCTCGCAGGAGGGACTTTCTCTAACACCACAGACGAAAATCAAAAGCAACACAAATGCCAAGGAGCAAAGCAGGCAACAAGACTTTTACTGCCGTTTTCTGTATGGAACTAAAACTGCACAAAAAGGTGAAAGATCCTCTGATCTGACTGGAGAGAACCTTCTCTACTGCTTCTGCTTTCTGTGTTGTTTTCCTAATTGTGAATTCTCACAGGAATTCATGTGATACAGTTACAGTGAAGCAATAATGCACCAACTGCCATTCAGTCTACTTTCAGAACCTCATCATTCACACAAGTGCTGTGTTGAAATATGTATTCAACTTGAAAATAAATATGATTTTATGGTGGCAGACTTCCAACACCATATTTTAATAGAATTAGAAGAACATATGTTTAATTAATAGCAGTCAGGCCTGGCTGTCAAAAAACATGCCATCAACCCTCATCTTTCCTTATTACTCTTTAGTAAATATCTGGTAGACTGATTACTGCAAACATGTACCGGAAATGGTCCTGAGGTTTATCTATGTATAATTTATCTGCAGATATGCAGGAAAATGATTTTTAGCCTGACTGTGACTGTTTCATTTCCCCACAGAAACTGACACACAAACACAACAACTGTTGCATGTTTCCAACGCTGATCCGCACCTCTGTGTTTTAGACTTCTCCACTTCCCATTCCCTGAGGAGCTTGGGCACCACCATCTCGGAGCTGTCCTGCTTGTTTAGGGACCACAGGTCTTTGGTCTCTAATGGGGATTTGTAGCCTTTTATAGCCATGCTGGGAAACAAAACAAAAACAAGAAACAATCTCACACACTCGGCCACAGTACTGTGACGTATGTCTGGAGTGAAATGTCAGAGCATGTTAACTGCTGGCTGGACATTTTGGTTGCTGGACTATCCTGAATAGGGATTTTAACCTGTGCTCAGTTTCCCAAAAGCATCTTAGTGTCAAGATCATCTTAACTGGAAGAGAGAGTGTTCAGTGTAATGCTCGCTCGACCACTTAAGGATCCGTGTTGTGCTGAGTTGCTTTCGGGAAACCATCATCTTGGCATTTGGGATCCACAGGTAAATTCACTGAGCAGGAACACATTCTTCAATTTTACTACAAAGTTGGGAGGAGGATGGAATTTGAGGCTTTGTGGACTGGGGTGAGAACTTTATTTGTACAATATGACCCACTAATGTTGTGATTTGTCCTTTCTGGAGAAAAAAAGGACACTAAATTGCATTTTACACAACTACTGAGTAAAAAATTAATTAATGATTATGATCCTGGTTACAAATATATAGTCAATCATTGATCTTTTTTTTGTGCTGTTTTTCTAAAAAGCCTTACTCTGTAGAAGCCTCTGGCTCACACAGCCTCCTTGGAAACAGCCAAATGAACATGTATTATTAGCACCATCAATTTACATGATGGCCTCTCTGATGCATTGCATGGGAAATGTGGTAATTTGATCTCACTTGGGAGCTAGTTAGACAAACACATTTAGTGGACTGCTGATGCTGATGTAAAGGTATGACAACCTACAGGTTATGTTTCATAACAACTATATAACTCTAGGTTATGTTCTTCTAATGAAATAGTGACTGGGTTAGGTGGTTAGTCTTGCCCGGCTTCTGTAACAACATGTGCTAATGTATTCAAATGAAAACATACCACTTTCTAGATACCGCATCAGCAGTTCCCGGGAATGCTGTGAACATACGCACTTCACCATGGCCAGACAAGAGATATATAGATAAACATAAACGTGAAACTAGATTTAGAGAGCAAATCACTGAATGAATACTAGGCTGTACTATGTTATCCTAGAACGAAGAAAAAAGGTGAATCCGTGCGGTGAACACATCTTTGGATCAATAACAAAAAAGGAACATTTCACAATACCTGATATTCAATGACCTTTTACACCTAACACTCCTATAATAATGTCAGCAACAGCATTGCTAAAGAACATTGGTGTGAAACTTGTGCCCTGAAGAAGTATTCCAAAACACAACACAATGTGTACCTAGTAAACCACCAAAAGGTCATTCTCGAGAGGAAGCCAGCTGCTGATTCTGGACAGGGATTCTAGGAAATAAATAGAAATAGTCATGCATAAACACAACATATATGCAGGCCTACAACATTTCCTGTACATGAACTGCAGTATGTACAGTGATATGCAAAAGTTGGGGCTCTCCTCGTCCACATATTTGTCACTGTGAATAGCTAGGTGAGTAGAATATGAATTCATTTCCCAAAAGCATAAAGTTAAGGATAAAACACTCTCTTCAATATTTTAAGATTAGTGTAGTATTACTGTCTCTTGTGCAATTTTACAGTGAAAAAAGGAAAGGAGCAGCATGCACAGAAGATCTGAGCTCTCAGATCATTTTTACTAAGGTCTCAGACCTTAATTAGCTTGTTAAGGCTAATAGACATTTTAAAGGCCCTTGCTGAACAACCAGCATCCATGAGCTCCCCTAAGCAGCTGCCTAGGACTTTGAAAATTCCAATAATTGATGCCCACAGAGCAGGAAACGACCATGAGGAGATAGCAAACCATAAGTCTGGAAGTTCACAAATTGTTTTGGAGAGAACTGCGTATAGGATTGCAAAAAAGACTGCAAAAGTGAACAACACCTTCACAAATATGACCTTCAGAAAAGACTCTACATACAAAATACAGCATCAGATGTTTCTGAAGGAACATCTAATAAAGCCTCATCCATTTTGGAAACAACTCCTGACTTTCTGGTCACAGAGAGCCAAAAAACGTTTATGTGTAGAAAAAAGAGGCAATGAAAAGAACACAGGGGGTGAATCAATCATGCTTTGGGCTGGTTTTGCAGCCAGTGGCAAAGGAAACACTTTACTGGTAGATGGAAGAATGGATTCAGTTAAATTACTCATAGTAACAGTAATTTTGACCTCACATTTTCCTAACCTTGTGCATGCCACTGTACATAAATTACTCATAGGCTTTAATATTTTTGTACATCCATCATTATACATCATCATTTGTTAGACCCTTCTAACCATATTTACCCCTTATTCCCCACCTACCACTCAAGCACACACACATACACACACACTTACAGGATCTGTGACCATACTGGAGAACAGAGGGGGTTTCTCATTGAAGCAAGACAGGATGAGCTCCACTAACGTGAGACCAAAATACACGTAGAAGGTGGTGAAACGCAGCTTGTCTTCGATCTCGCCCTGCAAATATAGGAGCACAATCCTAGTTCAAAAATACAAGCATCCCTCTAACCTACTTTTTCGCCCCCAAATGCCTGACCATCCTCCTTTCATCTGCTTTATACAAATCACAGACGCCTTGTTGTTTTTATTCACATTCAAGATTTGGTGGAAACGTTATGCATAAACATCCGACATGCAGCCCCCAGCCCGGAGGGTCCTTGGTTAGATAAGCAGGTTAGTAGCAGAACTTAAAAACAACAGCACTACTATTCTTTCTCGTTCGCCCTTTTCCTTTCTCCCTCCCTCCCTCCCTCTCTCTCTCTATTTCTCTCAGCAGCAGCAGCAACAGCAGCAGCAGCTCTGTCCTTGTCTGAACTCTACACAGACCTGAGCGCCCGACTTGGAGCGTGGGAGGGAGAGGGATAGAAGGATGACAGCCAGACATGAAAAAGGGAAAGAACACCAAAAAAATAAGACAGAGAAGTGGGGGAGAAAGGAAGATAGGAGATGAAAGCAAGCTGTTAAAGGCGAAAGCCAGGAAAGGTTAACAGATAAAAAGAAAGACTGAAAAAAAGACATGATATAAAGGAGACAGAAAAAAGGGTGTGGAAAAGGGTCAGTAAACACACCCCAGGATAGCGAAAGCTCAGAACTGCCCACTGCAGTCTCTGTGAAGGCTTACGTTACTAACACATTAAAGGAATTGTCTGACGGAAAAATCAGGTTAACATGATTTACCTCTTGCCCTGAATGCAGTTAATTAGACAAGCCATTTTTGGTGTCTGAGTACACCTTATTTTTAGCTACCAATGTGAGATGCTTGGCTAATAATGCTAAAAAAAACACTGAACTTTGGACTTCAGACTGTCACCAATCTTACTTCTGTAAATACATGGAAAAACCCTAACTCATTTGCCATAAAATTCATAAGTCCAACCTATGCATCTGCGTTGAATCTGCAACATAGCCTATGCGTAGCCTACAAGTAGCCGCATAACCTACGTCGTACCCTACATCGTATCCTACACCATAGCCTCCCCAGTAATGTAAGTATGCACCACAGCGACGCAGGTGCAACAACTGTGATTGGTCCGCTCGGTAGCATCTTATTTGCCACTTTGAAATGTAGTTAGACAAACATGTCTGGCCAGACAAGCACAGAAAATTCACCCTTCCTCTGCCTTGGTTTAACAGCCACTGCTCAGTTTCAGCCACTGTCATTTGTAATACGCCAAAAGAGAGGAAACACAGTGGTAATCGATATATTATTCACTCATAAATGGGAAAATGTTATCATTATTACCATCATTATCGAATTTCTGACAAGAATTAAACCAACACTATTTATGAACTTCTATATCAGTGCATCCCTTTAATCTACACCCTTTAAAAATAAAGGTGCGTCAAATGGTTCTTTATGGAACTAAAAGTGGTTCCAATATGCCATCATTTATAGAACCATTTGACGCACCTTTATTTTTGAGAGTGCATTCATACTGAACATGAAATTGATACAAACCTTGCTGGCATGCATGATCTTGGAGCGAAAAGGCACAATGGCACACAGCACAGACAGCGTCCAAAAAATGAAAAGCACCCCGGAGGACTGCACTCCTCTCAGCCTCTCAAACTGGATAATGAAGGTAGCCAACAGCTGATGGGAAAAAATAAAAAAATAAAAAACCCACACCTTCCAATTTTTCAAAGTTATGTGTACATGCTGGGCTCGGTATGAAGAGCAGAATGTACATCATCTGGGCTTTACCTTAACATTTTGTTAAACACTAGAGCTGGGTAAATAGGAGTGGGTAATACAACAATACTGTCTCGTATTGTGATACAATTTGTTATTGTGATACACAGTGTACTTTTTTTGAGCATCTTGTGGAGATTGTCAGTGCTTAAGGAACACTGACCGACTGCACATTTCATTACAAACAGTTTAATTGGATGAAGTGCAGTATTTTCAGAATACAAATCATCGTACTAAGTATGGGAGAGAATTTAAAAAGCAGTTTTTAAAGAAAGTTTCTGCAGTTTCTGGTGCTTTTCCATCTGCGTAACAAAATATTGCATTAAAATGGTGTATCGTGAGAATTTCTTTACATATCAAGCTCATACTTTTATCAGATCAGCTACCCCACCAGTAAATAACGAAATGGATGCAGGTTTATACAAGGAATGTTATGTGTTAAACAGAAATATGAGAAAATGTACACTCTACACAGTCTTTAGAATATATTACCAATATTCAGCACTAAGGTATTGTAAGTGGTCAGAGTCACAAACTAGGCTTGCACAGTTCCACTTCCTTTTTGTTACAAATGGGGAAAAATGAGATTTATCAGTTTGGATTTCCTCAACTTCTTGCTATTTGAAATGCTCCCCCAACACTGATGCACTGATATTTACCATGGTCATGCCAACTATCAATGGAGTGATAAAGTATATTGGAGGTATGTCCTTCTCTTTCATCTCATGAAAAGAGGCGAAAAGGTCTGTCCAGCACACAATCCATAAAACGAAGCCAATAACCTGTGCAGACAGAAATGGAGAAAATTAACCATACAGCTACTGTGTTACTGTGAAAGCCACAAAGTCTCTGCATTTGGGCAGCATCTCTGAAAGCTCTTACCGTTTTGACCCGGTTTAATATAGACATCATGATGTAGCCTTTGTTGTTCCTCTTGAGGTAAAAGAGGTAAAGGGGGGAGACGAGCCACAGGTAGATGCAGGGGATCCATGACAGCACAGACAGCTGAAAGCACTCAGGCAGGTCAGGGAGTTCTGTGTAGAGGGTCAGATTGGCCTCCTGTGGACAGAAGAGACGACTCATTACTGCCTTAGCATTAGCCTACAGAGGTGATACCTGCAGCACACGCTGACTGGCATGTTTAAGAGCCATTATCCGGGACTTGACCTGAAGAGACCTAAAACCAGCCGACTCCAGGTCAAGCAGGGTGCAACTGAGGTTGCTGACCTGAAGCAGCAGGGTTGCTGGCTCTAATCCTGGCTGGACACTACAACAGTCTGGCCTGGATCCACAAGACTGCTGCACTGAACACTACTGGGTACAGGGTACATACAAACCTTACAAACCACTTACAAACCTTTTTTCTGGCCTTTTTTCAAGTTGCATATTAAGATGCATTGATAGCACATATTCCTCATCTTACATTACTCTAAGAAGATGGCCTCAGCTACCTGCATTTGACCTTTGACAGTGGATTCCACTTTTCTAGATGTAAAAACGCCGACCCTTGGAACAGGCCTAGTCATGTTTTAGTGACATTTAGTGGCATTGCAAACCCATTGCTGACACGGATGTGCAAATGCACACAGCCTGTAGAGAAGCCTTTCAGCCTGTAGAGAAGTACTGCCAATATAACAGCACTCGCTGAAGCAGATAAACATGAATGTATTGACACCATGCCACTACACTCCAAAAACTAATAGAAAGGCCCTCCCTGGAATGTAGAGGCCAGTTATTCCAACTAAAGTATTCCAACTGGAGCATTAAAACCCTTTCAAACTTTTTCATAGCTTTGATTTAGGAAGAAATATTCAACGAGAAGGTGTCCCAGTACTTTTGTCCAAATAGTGTCATATCAGTAGACTATGCAACCACACATTTCTTCATTGGACGTTTGTTCAAAATATCATGGGAATATCGTCAGTCTCTCTCAGTCATAAAAAGAGACTGAGCTAATCTGTAAAGCTGGGTAGAGAGTAGAGAATTAAATCCAACCCTGGCTAAGTTTATCTTTCTTATCAGCAATGTTGTAAACCTGCTGCTATTTTGGGATGTATTGTATTCTACTGGGGCACTTTTATTGAGTTTCACAAACATGAATATCCTACCAATGCCCAGATCCAATGAGCATTATTCTCTCTTCTCCACACTGCTAGCCTGCAAGTAATGGCTAGGTTGTTAAAACAAGACACAGAGTCTAACTAGCATCACTGACGTAAGCTCTGAGCTGGCAGCTGACTGGTGTCTTGGTGAGAGAGAAACATCTGAGAGAAGAGATATTCTCTTGGCTATCAACTGCATACAGCAGAGCTTAGCAATAGAGATTCCCTGGAGAACTTCTCTTTTTTTCTTTTCCTTTTCAGACTGGGGGTTTATTGCAAGCCTATTACATATAGTATGTACTTTTTGCGTAAGCTGTGGCCATATCAGACAAACAACTATAATTCTGAATACGTAACTATGTGCGTTGATATGTAACACAGTCCATATTTCTGTACCGTTATGAAAATGTAGTGGTGCTATAAAATACCACAGAGATATGACTCTCGGTCATAATGACAGACCAAATCTGTGAAACTGGGTAGAGAAGTTCAGGGTAGGCACATGTAGTAACTAGTGCTGGACGATATATCATCTGTAGTTGTTATAGTGTGTTATTGTGTTATAGTGCCAACATCTGGAGAATTCAACCCTTCCTCTCTAGAGAGGCCGCCCAGGTGCTTGTTCAGTCTCTCGTCACTTCGAGACTTGACTACTGCAGCTCTCTTCTGGCTGGTCTCCTTCTGCGCACCATCAGCCCCTGCAACTTATGCAGCGGCACAGGTCATCTTTAACGTTCCTAAATTCAGCCATGTCACTCCACTGCTGCGTTCTCTTCACTGTCTTCCTGTAGCTGCTTCCCGCATCAGATTCAATACCCTGACGCTGGCCTACAAAGCTAAGAACGGACCAGCCCCTCCATACTTGATGGCAATGGTCAAAAGCCGATCCGCACCAAGAGCATTTCGAGCTTCAAGTACAGCTCGGCTCGAACTGCCATCCCTCAAAATCCACGGAAGACAAGCATCCAGGCTTTTTTCTGTCCTGCACCAAAGTGGTGGAACGAGCTTCCCCTGGGTGTCCGAACAGCCCCTGGGAGTCCAATGCTCACTGTCTTCAAACGCAGACTGAAGACCCACCTCCTCCGAGAGTACTTGGGTGAATAGTAGAGGTCACCTTACTAACTTCTGTTTAGTAGTCTCTAAACTATATGTTTGAATTTTTAGTCTATTCAAACTAGCTGAGGTTTTTCTTGGGTAAATAGCAAAGCACTTTTGTAAGTCGCTCTGGATAAGAGCGTCTGCTAAATGCCTTAAATGTAAATGTAGTGTCTCTATGACTGCATTTCATTCCACGGGGTCTCTAAGCAGTGGGCCTTTTTATTCCCTATACAATAATCTTGTTCAATCATATTGGCGAAGGGAACTTCCTTTTCATTTGTAATGTAAATTATCTGCAAAATCATCAACGTGGTTAGTGTGGTGCAATGGATAAGACTTCTAATGTTGCATTGACCCCCTTCTGTCATCTAAACACCATAAATGTAAAGCATGTCAAAAAGTCATTGACAAATCATTGACCACAACCTTTGACTGATGGACAGCGGGCACGTATCATATAGTCTATTTAATATGGGAATAAATGTGATTTTAATGGATATACAACAGGTTTGTGTCGTGCTTACTGTTTAACCCCCCAATATGCGCAATAACTGAAGGGTTAAACAATCTTTACTCACTGCTCACTACACAGTTTGAAAATCCCTTGAAGTGAACGCTTTTACTCAATGGTTTGGAATCTCTCTGTCTATGTCCAAATTCCCTGTGTAGTCCCCTTCACCAGGGGTGATGGGAATGCGCCTGGTCAGGTGCTAAATCTGATTTTCCAGAGGACATAAAGAATAAAGAAAAAATTACTTGACATAATAGAGCTGCTGCCCTAAACTGAATTGGCTACGTTTTTGTTGTTTGCTTAATGCCTTTGCATGTATTGTTAGTTCGGACCACAGCTTTAGCATAGATGATTTGGGAGGAGAGGCTGGTGTTTAGGTGGCTTCTGCTCGTGGTGGAAAGCCAGTCCCTCTGCTTTACTCAGTGGAGCCAGGAATGAGATATGACCATATTTATAGGACATTTTATTGGGACTTCAGACATGTTCCTCCTCCCCAGTATTTGCTATTTCATAACAGCCCTTCATAGCAGGAGTTACAACTTTTATAACTTGTATTTTCAGTATCTTCAATTTCTTGTTTTCCTTGCAAGGTCTATCCTCAGATTTATGATGATATATAGATTAGGGGACTGTGAGCATCCTGCCAAAACAAGAAGAACAGCTCGTTCTTCTTCAGAAAGACCATTATGGATTTTGAGGTGTGTTTAGGATCATTATCCTGCTGTAGATGACATCCCCTTTTCAACTTCTGCTTTTTTTTTACAGATGGTGTAAGGCTGACATTCAGAATTTGCTGTTTTTTAACTGTGTCCATTCTTCCCTCTACCGGTAAAAATATTTCCTGTGTCACTGGCTGCAACACAAAGCCCAAAGAATGATCAAACCACTGCCATGTTTAAAGTATTGTCCATTAAGTATTACATTTTCTGTGCTAATTCATAAAACGATCAGGATGTGTCATCAGATATTAAAGAAACATACAAGTTTAAGCACTAGCATTTCTTGACAGCCGTGCTTCAGCCTGTTTTTTCGTCTTTGAGTGGTCAGGTACGGTGCGGAAATCTGGCTGTGTTCTAGCTTTCTATCCCACCCATTGCCCCAGTCACCAGTCCTATTCCCACTTCATGGGTTGCCAGGTACGGAACACAATAGCAGGGAAACCCAGCGTGCTGCAGTCATGGAAGCAAGCAAGCGACCTGGATCCACAGAAACAGCAATAGGTGTTACTCAACCTAAAAAGCCTCGACATCCATCTAAAAGGCTCAATGACCAGAGACGGGGTAAGACAAGAGTAAATATTGGCAACGCATTTGATAGATGGAGGCAGCTTAGAGCCCAGAAGGACTTCTAGACAGACACCGAAGTGGCTCATTTTCTCCTGAACAGATAAACACTGAACTTCAGCCAAGGTTAGCTAACCTCATCTAGATCATTTATCACTAGCACTAGTGGGGATAAGCATTTTAAATCATTTAAATATCCGAGTGCTCGCATTTATACTCAGTGGTCTGAGTGCAGCTGCGTTATCACGGCAACGATTATTTCAGATAGCTAAAGTGATCCAGACTAGTGCTGGCTAACACCAGAGGAGCAGTGAAGTGTCCGCGACCTGGCAACCCGCTTGAGTTGGGCGTGTGGGTGTAGGAGGGGCGGGGCAGACAACTCTCACCAGGGTTTTGAAATTGGACTGCAGAAGCCATTTTAAACGACTGCTGTCATTTACTGCTTATTGGACCTTTAAGAGTTGGCGAGGTATTCTTTTCCTGTATGTAGCCGCTTTGCTCCAAACGTGGGACTGGTTCATCAACTCTATTAATAGCGCAAACTTCAATATCACCTGACTTTGTAATACTGTGATATGTTTGGAAAATACTGTGATACAGAATGATATCGACACCCAACACAAGTAGCAATATAGTGAAAAGGGCAAGAGCACAATGGGTTTGAGTCTGGCATTCTTGCTTCTGGTTCTTAAGAACAACAGCAGCGTCAACCTGTTTTTAAGCAATGGTTCATGGTGTTGCGTTTCACCCCTTCCCCCATTCTACCTCACTGGATATCATTCAGGAATTTAAAAGGACACAATGCAGTGCACAATAGGCATTTCAACACTTCATGCGCCACTTGAACACACCCGTGTGGTATGAAAGTGACTGCCGCGCACTCCGTTTCAACTTTGCCAACACTCACAACAACTCAGGCTAAATGTGCAAACCACCAGTCCTTTTTATCCACATAAAGTTCTAAAACTGGTGAAGACACTGAAAAAGTATTTGCTCCAAACTCTAAATGACCTAAACAATCCCAACAATTTAATTAAACATAGTATGTTTTTATTAAGAAAGGATATTTAACACCCAACACTCTTGCATAAAAAAGGGCACCTCCCTTCAATATCTGGTTACAACACCCTTAACTGCAATAAATAATACATTTTGGCCCACTCCTTCTTACAGAACTGGCTCAGCTTAGTGACATTTGTAAGCCTTCAGTTCAGGCCTGAATTGTAACGTTGGCTCTGCCACTATTTTTCAATACTGCTTAGATCAGGACTCTGACTAGGCCATAATTAAAGTTTACATTTCTTATTTTTACACTATTGTGAGGCATGCTTTGCTTGTGCGCTAGATCACTGTCTTGTTGCATGACCCAACTGCACTTCAGCTTTAGCTCACAGATGGATGACCTGACATAATCTGGAAGATTACAGCCATATACCTAAGAATACCTAAGAATATACCTAAACCAGCATACTATCTACCCCATGCTTCAGAGTCAGTATGAGTTTTTTTTTTTTTAAAGGAGTGTTTCAGCGATTCATCTGTCCATGTCACAGTTTTCCTGAACTCTCGCATGCTATTTAGCCATGAATCCCATTCTTGCCTTGTGTTTTACTGATGATATTCCCAAGGCAAAGTAGGCCTGCAGTTCTTCATGCGCCTTTCGGACATGTACAGTAACCCAGAACATTTCCAGACATTACCTGAAGAAGCTGTAGGTGTGAACGCAAATGTCTGGATCAGACATAGTGAACATCACTTGGACTTTATCTTGCCAGCCCCCTAGTACAAATCCTGGGTACTATCCAAGTGAGTTGTATGAATAGAGCAGGTAATAGTCTGGAGAATTCACAGTGAGTCATGTTGTGCCTCTTGCACGCACTACACAGGCACCGCCCCTTGCCTAAACTATGTGGACCATTTCCTGTAGAGAGAATTCATCACTGCTTGTCAGACTACACATGCGAAAGGGCAACTCTGGATAGTTCCTTAGACATTTTCCCAGGTTCCTATGTGATGACAGCTTCAGGTGGAGTTATGGTGCAACTTAATATTGGGAGGTTGACCACTCACAAACTTCTCCTCCTCCTCACAGCCCTATATATACCTTCTTCTCTCATTCCAATTTAGAATGTAGTTCTTTAGGTTTTATCACGTCCTGGATGATTTGAATCAATTTCTAGAAAAGGTCAGGTCATCTGTGCGGAGCATGACTGGGTCAGCAACACAAGACAATGATCCAAAGCAAACAAGCAAGTCTAACCTTACAATCTTTAGAAAATTAGAAAATATGCTTCAAATGATTAGTATGGAATGGATAGAATGGCTTCTTAATGATAGCATACTACCAGAATCCCATTGGGGAGCTTAAACTATTAGAACTAGGCCTTTAGCTCAGGCCACAAATACTAAAACTTGTTCAAATGGGGAAAGAAAACTAAATACAAATACAGAATAAAGGGTCTATTAGGTTCTGGTTCTTACCTTCTTACTTTTTCTGCAATCACGGCAGTGATATTTGCCTAGCACCTAAGCACATTTGCTGATAAACTAATGGAAATTGTGTTAATGCAATCTGTAGGTGAAAGTGGCCCAAAGAAACATGGCCTCTCTTTAGGAAACGCCCAACGTAAGATAAACACAGCTGCCTGGCTTTCTCTCAGTCTGTCAGCATGGCCCTGAGTGTGAACATGTGTGTCTGTGTGTAATAGAGGAGAAAACACACACACTTCAACCACCAAGGCATGCTTCTCTATCTAAAAAAACATAGCTAGTAAGAGGTGCTCAGACTCAAACTAGTCATCCACTTTGGCTGCATCTTTGGAAAAATCAGCCGGGTCTTTCAAGATGGGAGTTGAGTTTACATCAGAACTTCATCACAAGAAGAAGCAACAATTTACACGAAACAGTAAACATTTACCCAGAAGGCAAAATATTTGACAAAGAGCTGAGGCAGCATCTACCCGCACTTCGACCAGTGAGAGCATTAAAGAACCTAGAGGCCTACATAAAGCCCAAGCCAACTGCTGCTACTACTACGCTCCATGGACAGAAAGCAGACTCCTGGGGGGTAAAGTCTCAAAAGGGTTTAGCTGGTGTTTATCTAAAGTGATTATCGATTTCCATGTGCTAAACCCCATCTGTCCTCAGCCCCACCTTTCAGCATGGCCTAAGCAGGCAGCCAGCTGGGCTGTAAACTCTCCTCAAGGCTGGATGAAGGACGGGCCTTATCGGTCAGCGTCACCTTTACGTGCCATATTTCATCTAAACGCCGTCTTCTTGGTGAAAGTAAACTTGGCAAATCAGTAAAGCGCCACAGCGGGCTTTGTGCGTTGCATGTCTCACTACAAGGGCAACAAAGCGAGTGTACAATAGGCTAATATTTACTCTAGATGGAGTTCCATGGGTTGAACATAAAGGGTGCAATAAAAACCTAAGTTATATGGTCCGCAGTGTGCTGGTAACATGAAAACATGCAAACACAATGCCCTTACAAGGGAATAAAAATGGCATTAGTGTACTCAGCTTGAAAATTCTTCTAATACAGCCATCCGGAACATATGAAGTGAATAAGGGGATAAAAAAAAAATTAAAGGGTGGATTAATATGGTTAATACTGACTGGAATGCTTAATGAACTGGGGGGTCAAAAGCAGGAACCTGAAAGAGGTTTAGGGCCGGATTGAAAGTGTAATGTATTTGCCTTTCTAGGAACGACTTTAGAAATCGCCATAATTGCAGTGCACACAGAGTTTGAGTATGATTAATTTTCCCTCTGCTATACAAGGTATATGCCGCATGCATTTTCAGAATAATGAATAAAAAGCAAAAATGTGGGAATGTGGGAGAAATGTGCAGGCGGGAAGACCAGAAAAATTGTCAGGGCCAAATCGTCATGGCCAGACGGTTGGGTTAGAGCGTCTCCAAAACAGAAAAGGCTTGTGGGTTGCTCCTGGTGAGCAGTGGTGAGTACCTACAAATAGTGTTTGTATAGGGTCTTGGGGGTCAAGAGCAAAGAAAAAGAAATGGTATTCTGTCTTTGGCTGAACCACTAGAAGGGCTGTTTTTTACTTGGTTATGGTTACGGGAGGAACGCTGTATATTGGCTTGTGTAGCCACAGACCAGTCAGAGTCTATGCCTATGCTAACCCCCGTCCACCACTCAAAGCACCTACAATGGGCATGTCAGCATCAGAAGAGAACCATGTAGCAATAAAAGAAGGTTGTCTGGTGATCTCTTTTATAAAATGTGGATAGGCAGACACATAAGTATTGTTTATCGGCGGGATGTGGTGGAACAACAAGTCTGATGCAGCTCTACCTCTTCTAGGACTTCTAGTATCCTAAGGATCTTCTGTATTATCTTGCTGCCCGAAAACACAGATACCGCCTTCAGGGAGCTTGTAGAGTTAGCTGATTTGGCAGCATCTTCTAACAGCATACTAGGCAGGTGGTTCTTATCTTTCGTCTATATACAGATAATCTAATGAGTATTACTAAATAGAGTAACACTGTTGTAATTAGCCCTTAGAACAGTAGCATAATACCCCACAACTGTCTTATTAAGGAAGCAGCACACATTTACAGCTGTGCCATGTAAATGATTAGCAGAGCACTTAAATAGTTTTATTATTGATAAACAATTGCTACAACACAGGCTTTACAGCTGCAACATGCCTCCTTCCAGGAATCATAAGTAATGACAATAAAGCAACTCAAGTCATAGAATCAAGATTATTTTCATCTATGCCAACTTAATTAGCATATTAAGGTTAAGTGTAGGGTGCAACCCTTCTTCTGAAGGAAGTAGGCATGAAGAATTATGGAACCACACACTTGTAAAAGTGCAGTGTAGTGAAGCGGGGCAACAGGCCAACTGTGGTCATCACTGGCAATCACATGAGGATAAAGCCAGCTCTCAAAACAGTGCACAGTTGTTGGTTTTAATCAGCTCTCTCTGGGTTGAGGCTATTTAACAACTACATCTAACTGAGTGAAACTGAGTCCAGTGAGTGTACTTGTTTGTTTGTTTGTTTGTATGTTTGTTTCCTCGTTTTTCTTTCTGTGTGTGTGTGTGTGTGTGTGTGTGTGTGTGTGTGTGTGTGTGTGTGTGTGTGTTCTCATATACCCTGTACAACCTTCCCTTGTGTATCTTTCTTGTTCTCCCTGATTAACCTCTAAACCTTGTTGACTGTAATAGTCAGTTAACCCTTAAACGGCCTATGGCCCACCAGCGGGCTGAACGCATTATTACCAAAGAATAGCCCCACCGGTTTGTACAGAAGTCCCTGTAGTTACTGAATAATACACCATGGTGTGTAATAAGCCTTGTGTCCTGCTGCTGAGTGTTTTTCTACTACATAGCTTTCATTTAAACCCATAACTTATATAGTTGAACATAAACATAATTGGCTGAATGTAAAACATAAAAATGACCAGTCCACTTTTGGTGTGATCTTCTCAATTTAATGGACTGAGTACATATGACTCAATCACAGTTATGTGTAACCACTTGCACTAACACTTTTACCTCAACATCCTCATTGTTTTGGGCGGGTTTTCTCTTCTTAATCATTTTTAATCACACATTAATTTAATGTTTCATTCTAAGACAAAATAACAAGGGTTGTAAATAGGCATGTAAAACCTCATCTCAGCATTTTTGCCCCATCCAAAACCAAATACAGAAGTATTGGCACACCAACTCATTCATTGTTTCTACTGAAATCAAACACATTAAAAAGAGTTTACCCTGCTTTTGTTGAAGTAACTGGTCTCTACTGTCCAGGGAAGAAGGCTTTGTATTTTTTTCTGGAGCACTGCTGTAAGGATTTGATTGCATTCAGCAACAAAAGTGTGTTCAGGACGTTGGATGATAACCACCCCAACTCCCTAATTCATCTGAAAAGTAATTGATGGATTACTGCCATCATTCCAGAGGACACAGTTCCACTGCTTCACAGCTCAATGCTGGGGTCTTT